>NC_140581.1:138757-301257 GCF_964204655.1 Triturus cristatus
CAACTTGTGTGGTGTCCTTTCACTTAGTGTTCAAGGGGTATATGTGATGGTAAACAGCTGGCTTAACACGCCCTCTAGAGTTTAGCCTAAGACTGCTCGTATCCACGCTACTAGGATAGCTGGTCTATAAGGTTGACTTACAACCAATCATCAATAAGGGTCGTTTGGAATGATACACAGTGATCACTAGAATAGTGAGCACTACATATCAGGCCAACTTCTCACACCCGGAACCTCCGGGTTTGGTTCCGCAGGGTCAGGAGGTACCGGTAGACGTCGGGAGGGGCATTTCGGATGTTCGTCTCCCAGCCTTCCTTGACCAGGCTTAGGGGACTTCGGACAGGGTGTCCATACAAGAGTTCGAAGGGGCTGAACCCCAGAGACTTCTGCGGGACCTCCCGATAGGCAAATAGGAGGCAGGGCAGCAGGATGTCCCATTTCCGCCTCAGGGGCTCTTCCAGGCCCTTGATCATCCCTTTCAGTGTTCTGTTAAAACGTTCGACTAGTCCGTTCCCCTGGGGGTGGTACGGGGTGGTGAACTTGTAGGTGACCCCGCATTGTTGCCATAGGGACCGCATGTATTTCGATATAAAGTTCGTACCTCGGTCGCTCACCACTTCCCGGGGGAACCCCACTCTCGAGAAGATTCCCATCAAGGCCCGGCCCACCACGGGGGCTGTCACAGTTCGGAGAGGGATGGCCTCAGGGTATCGGGTGGCGTGGTCGACTAGAACGAGGATAAAGCGGTGACCCAGGGCGGTTCAGGGGTCCAGGGGCCCCACTATGTCGATCCCTACTCGCTCGAATGGGGTGTTGACTGCCGGGAAGGGCTGGAGAGGGGCTTTGACCCGTCCCCCAGTCTTCCCGCTGGCTTGGCAGGTCTGGCAGGTCCGGCAGTGATTGTCCACATACTTACGCATTCGGGGCCAGTAGAAGTGGGTCACCAGGCGGCTGTATGTTTTGTCTTGCCCCAGGTGCCCGGCGAGGGGCACATCATGTGCCAGATTGAGGAGGAGACCTCGGAATCGGAGGGGGACCACCAGCACTCAACCGGCCCCTAGTTCTGCGATCTTCTGCTCGCTGTAGAGCAGGTCATTGTCCCAATAGACCCAGTGAGTTCCCGTTTGGTCACCGGCGGCCTGGGCGGCCGCCTGCTGTCGGGTCCCCTCGAGAGAGGGGCAGGTTTTCTGTTCTTGCTGGAATTGTTCCCTTGTGGGGCCCCCGTCGTGGCGCCATTGTGCAAGTTCAGGGAGTTCACCGAGGGAGGCGATCTCGTTCTGGGGAAGTTCGGACGGCCCGGCATCCGCGTCGGGTTCCTCCTCGACAGAGGGAGGTGGTGGTTCGGGCCCCTCGGGCTCGTCGGGGGCCGCCGCTACGGTTGGTCGGTGGGCCTGAGCGGTCATGGACCGGGTGGTGGCGCAGGCCCATTCGGGCAGTCCCAGCATCCCTAGGTGCTCCCGGCGCTCAACCTGGGCCCAGGGGGAACTTTCCAGGTCGTTCCTCAGGAGGCAGTCCACCGGGGCGTCGTCGCAGACGGTCACTTTCAGCAGGCCTGACACTCCTCCCCACTCGAATGGAATCCGGGCCATCCGGCACATGCTCTCGGTGTTGTCGGCCGTCCGGACGGGGCACAGTACATGAGGCAGGATCTGTTCGGAGGTCACCAGGTGGCAGAGGACAGCGGTCACGCTGGCTCCAGTGTCACGGAGGGCTTCGGCCCGGCGTCCATTCATGGTGACCCACTGCTGGTATTTCTGGGTGTTGCTCGGGATGGGGGTTTGGGGCACCATTTCTCGGCTGCCCAGGCATACGAGGGACATGGTGGCCGGCTCCCACTCGGTGGACCTGGCGTCGGTGTTCTCTTCCTCCTCCTCCCCTTCCCCCAGGGCGGCGGCCGCCAGCTGTCGGGGCGGGGGCCCGGTGGTCCCGCTTTGTCGGTTCATGGGGCAGGTTGGGTCACTGGCATAGTGCCCTGGTTGTTGGCAGCTGTAGCAGGTTGCCGTTGGCCGAGGTCCTGGTCGGGCTGGGGTTGTCCCCCTTCGTGCTAGGGTCGGGGACGTGCGGTTCGAGGGTGGACCCCGAGGAGGACTCCGGGGCGGCCTTGCTGTTAAGTCTCGGTTCCGGTTTGACCCTCCTCCTCCGCCGCGCTGGCGGGGGGGTCCTGTGGTGTTCCGCTGGTACTCCCCCATCAAGTTCCGGGGGACCCGGGTGTTCACCCACTGATCGGCCTCGGCGGCGAGCTTCCGCGGCTCGGTCAGTTTGCTGTCCAGGAGGTGCTGTCTTAGCTCGACGAAACAGTTGTTGGAGAGATGCTCCCAGACAATGAGGTCGAACAGCTGCTCGTAGGAGGTGACTTTGCTGCCCTTGACCCACCCTTCCAGGGCTCTGCTAAAAAAGTCGACGTACTCCACCCAAGTGGTACCGGGGAGTTTCTTGCAGTCTCGGAAGCACTGGCGGTACATTTCTGCGGTGAGGCCATAGCGGGTGAGCAGGGCGTCCTTCATGTGATCGTACGAGGTCATCACGTCGTCCGGGAGCTGTAGCAGGGTGTCTCAACCCTCGCTGAGGAATCGTCCCCATAGGCCGGCACCCCAATCCTTCCGGGGTACCCGATGGGAGGTCATGGCCACTTCGTAGGCTTTGAACCATTGTTGGATGTCGTCGTTCTTGTAGTATTCTTTGACGACATCCTTGGGGATATGTACCTTTGCCTCTGTCGGCGGAGGAGTGTCCTTGTTTCCGGGGGTGCCGGTCTCCCCCTTTTTGGACTTAAGTTCAAGCTCCTTGAGGCTCCGCTCGTGCTCGAGGGTTAGCCTTTTCTCCTCCAGTTCTCTGTGCCGTTTTTTTTCCTCAATCTCTTCTTGCAACCGTAGTTGCTCTAGGGCCAACTTCTTTTCCGCCAGCAGGAGTTCTCCGTCCAGTCGGAGTCGTGCGAGTTCTAACTCATGGGTCCGGACCCTCTCCCGCTCCCGTATCTCTTCTGGGATTAGGCCGGCTTCCATGCTGTTTCTTCCCCCATTTGCTGGGGCCGTGGTTGGCTGTAAGGCTACGTTTAGTTCTGACGTTGCTTCGCTTTGGGGCGATGCTACTTCGGACTCTACCCAGGCTCTCAGGGCTTTCTGCATGTCCTCTTTTGAGCCTAATCCGGTGGTCGAAATGCCTTTGTCTTTACAGAACTGTTTGAGTTCTTTGTGGGTATATTCTCCCAACCGTTCTTGTTGGAACCCCGCGGTCGTGGTGGTCTCCTGGCTGCTCATGGTTATTCTGCGTCTGGTCAGGTAGCGGGTGAGTTACTTGCTGTACGATTTGCGTCCGGCTCGGATCCCGTCGCTGGCTACCAAATGTTGGAAGGCCGACCTCTGGGGAGTCGGCGGGACCACCCAGTGGGCCTCCTTACTGCAAGGAAGTAGCCGAGCGCCGCTGAGAAGCCTCCTAGGAGAGGTCCTTCCCCTATAATCGTACTAGCCCAGTAACACCACCACACAGGACTCGACACTGGTATCAGTTCTCATATATTTTTATCGGTAATTATTGTAGGTTTCTTTGGCAATATGTACAGGTGGATCGAGGGATCCGAAAAGAGTCTCAATGTCTTTGTGGGGAAGGGGTAGCGGGACAGTCTCAGTATCAGCCTGGTACGGGGGTACCCTGCGCCCAGGTATTAAGCCTCAAGCTGGGAGGGACTCCGGGAGTCGGAGCGTCGGGTGCCGGACACAAGGGCAGCTCGAAGAGGTCGAGCCGCGACGGAGTCAGCAGGGCTCGGAGGGTCAGTTCAGTTAGCTCGAGCCGCGACGAAGTCAGTAGGGCTCCGATGGTACTTCCGCTAGGTCGAGCCGCGACGAGGTCAGCAGGGCTCCGATGGTAGTTCAGCGAGGTTGGGCCGCGACGGCGTCAGCAGGGCCCCGAGGTTTCCGTGAGGATCTTATTCTGAGCAAGGTGGAGCCGCGACGCTGTCAGCAGGGCTCAGAGGGTCAGTTCCAGGCAAGAGTCTTTCCTCCGTAGGGTCAGCCGCGATCCGATCAGCAGGGTTCTCGACTCCAGGATACAACTACTCTCCTGGTGCGGGTTCGCCCCAGATATATGTCTGGAGCCCTTTGATGTCCAGACCCTTGCGTCCTTGGGGCGGAGAGGCCGGGCTGGGAGAGGCCAGACGCCCAGCGGAAGAGGCGCCAGTGCCCAGGGAGGCCGGAGAGCGATCGCACCCAGGCATTGGGGGACGGTTGGGGGTCCCATCGAAACTCCCCTCCTCCGGGATCGGGGGATTGGCCACGTGGTGCCCCCTGGCCGGATCTTGGTGCCTCCATGTCGGGGTTTCGCTGGGGCCACGCCCGGGGGGGCCGGGTCACGTTGGCTGGTGCGGGTAGATGTGTACAATCCAGGGGGGACCCCGAAGGGTGAAGAGGGCCCCGGTCGGCCTGAAAAGGGGGCCAGGACCACGCCACGAGGCCGGGTCCAACAGGCTTCCCCCCCAGCCGAAGGCAGGGAGAGTCACCCATCTCCTTGGGGGTTCTCCTCGCCAAGGCGGAAGAAACAGGACAGGCCGTCGGCATTGGCGTGGTCGTTGCCGGGCCGGTGTTCCACTGTGAAGTCCATCCCTTGCAGAGAGATGGACCATCGCAACAACTTCGGGTTCTCTTTTCTCATTTGCATTAACCACCGCAAGGGCCGGTGGTCGGTTTGGACCCGGAAGTGGGTGCCGAAGAGGTAGGGCCGGAGCTTTTTGAGGGCCCATACCACAGCGAAGGCCTCTCGCTCGATGGTGCTCCATCTCTGCTCTCGGGGCAGCAGTCGCCGGCTGATGAAGGCCACTGGTCTGTCAAGGCCTTCCGAATTTACTTGGGACAGGACCGCCCCAACTCTGTACTCTGAGGCATCGGTCTGTACTATGAATTCCTTGCTGTAGTCGGGGGCTTGCAGCACAGGAGCGGTACAAATTGCTGTCTTGAGGGTCTCGAAGGCCCCCTGGCAGCGGGGCGTCCAGTTCACCTTTTTGGGTTGCTTCTTGGACGTTGTGAGAAGTTGGCCTGATGTATGATGTCACTAGTTCTAGTGTACACCTTATATCAGTCCAAATACCCTTATGGTGATTGGTTGTAAAGTCAACCTTATAGACCAGCTATCCTAGTGGTAGCATGGACAAGAGCAGTCTTAGGCTAAACTCTGAATGGCATGTGAAGCCAGCTGTGATACCATATATAATCCCTTGAATACCAAATGAAAGGACACCACAACAGATATATATATAAAATAAAGTGTATTTATTCTAGTCAAACCCTCAGCACTCTTTATGAGATTAGAGGTAAGTACAACACAGTCTTATTTAAGCATACATTAAGTCACACAGGTAAGTAATACAGTTAGCCCTAGGGGCCACGCAAACCATATACTAAGTAAGTGGTATAAGGACCACTGTCACGGAAATAGAGTAGGCCTAGGCCTAGGGAATCGCTGGGGCTACACTACACTAGCGTTAGTTAGGAAGTGGGAGGCCCACGGGATTCGTGTGCAGAGTGGAAACACTCACGCGTAATGCGTAAAAGTCAATAGCAATAGTACAGTTTAGAAAACGGTAGATTTAGGACACTTCCGGAGTAGCTAGGAAGTTGAGACTGGAAAACTAGACACTAGGATAGTCACTATCCTGATGAGCACCGGAGTACCCAAGTTACCTAGCCCACAGGCTGCGGGTGCATAGGAGTGAAGATGCGTCGGTTTTCGTCGTCGACTCCCATGGATGCCTGAAGAAAGATGCTGACAGGCAGTCAGTGAAGAGTGTCCGGTGGATCCCAAGGCTGGGATCAAGAAGAGAGGAAACCTGCAAGCAGAAGGGACAGAGTCAAGGTCACTAGCCAGTGACCACGTGGAACCAGGAAGGAACCAGGCGATGTCGTGAAGATTGCAGGTGAAGGTGAAGCTTGTCGCTGCAGCCAGGAGGACCAGGAAGCGTCGAGGATGACCAGGACCAGGAGGCGAGCTGTCCCACGAAGGCTCTTGCTGTCGGCGGCGTCGAAGTTGGACTAGGACTTACCAAGCCTTGGCAAGCGGAACCCACGAAGAACGGAGGACTTGCTTCTGGTGCAGACCAGGAAGGTCTGGGGTGCTTCTTCTTTGCAGAGAAGCGGGAGCCAGTCTGGAGGAGCCAAACCAGCGCAGAAGATTTCAGGGTGCATCGTCACAAAGGCCACTAGCCAGCGGGCAAGCAACCGGACAGACGCGGCAAGCAGGAAAATGCAGAAGGGCCCCACGCAGGACTCGTGGAGTGTGGGGGGCTGATCTTCGGTGCAGATGGTGCTTGGGGTTGGGGCTTCTCAATCCCCGGTGCACAACTTCGAGGGTGCCTCAGAAGCTGCGCTTTAAGTTACTAGCCACTTTTCCCAGGTAGCCGGTCCCACGTCGCTCGTCGCCTCCACGGATCTCAGCTTTGCTGTAGATGTGGATCAGGGTCGGAGAAGTCTGGAAGTCAAGGCTCTGGTCAGGCTCTGCAGTCGGTTCCTCGTAGAACGTGGGCAAAGCAAAGGGTAGTCTCTTGATGGTGCCTGTTTGCACAGGGTAGCCACTCCTTGGCTACAAGGGAGATTCTTCAGTCTTCTTCTTTCGTCGAATGTCGAAGGTCCAGAGTTTCTGTTCAAGTTTGCAGGTTCAGGATAATCTAAAGTCTTGAGGCCCAACTCCCACTCTTATACTAATCTGGGGGGCTGGGATACCTGCTAGGTCACGCCTTATGGGTGGGACCTGGGAGGGGGTGGTTACACCCACTTCCCTTTGTCCAGTTTCGCGCCAGAGCTGGGGCTGGAGTGCCCCAGCGCCGGTTTGAACTGGACTATGCAAGGAACACCTTGTGTGCCCCAGGCATGTCTCATTCCTTTCAGCCCACTCTGCCCCAATACACTAAAGGCTGTCTGGGGAGGTGCTAGCACCTCCCCAAGCAGGAAACCTATTGTGCAGGCCTCCCTGGCTGGGATCACTCCCAGCTGCAGGAGGTCAGACTTGTGTCGTGGCAGCAGCATCCATTTTGTGATGCTGAGGCTTTGGTCAGAGGCTAACAGTGAAGTATGATTTTAACATGTCTTTCCCTCTAGAAGGGGGGAATAATATCCTCATGTCCAGAAATGGCATGGGGGTATTATTCCACAGTGTTAGACACCTTACACGACATGTTTCGATAAAGCCAAACCATAGTTACCATAACTGTCTAAGATTATAAGGCACTTTAAGAGTATATGGTAGGCTATATCATAGAACAGCTATAAGGACTTGGTTCCGAAAGCTGCAGACAGGCTCAGCTCATGCTAGAGCACCATCTCACATGTTACCAAGCACTCTGCCTCCAGGATTGTTAAGGCCTGCCATAGGAGTGACTGATAGGTACACATGTGTCTATATGTAAGTTAGGTATAGGAATACTACACCTAAGCAAGGGGTGATTACACGACCTTGCCCCAGCTGAGTGATCAGCCAGTTGTGTCAGAATGGAAGGCCAGGCCAGGGGTGGCATAATACATGCTGCAGCCCCTGGTAGGCCTAGGGTACACCTATGCCCTGGGTACCTAGGGTACACTGTACAGGGGCCAATAAGGTGATCCTATCCAAATGGGTTATGCACCTAAAGTACATAGTATTAATTTAGAGAGAGAACAGCAGGGCTGTGGGTCTGATTAGCAGGCCCACAGCCACATCTAAGTCGAAAACCAGTAAAGCAAAAGCAAAAAGTGGGGGTGAACATAGAAAGCAGACCCTACTCTCCTACACAACCCCCCCCCCCCAAACTTAGGGACATTAAACTAACCTTGACCAGTTGAGTCTTCATGTTGTAAGTGGAAATATCTGGAGAGTCCATCTGCATTGGCATGGTCAGTCCCAGGTCTATGTTCCACTGTGAAGTCCATCCCCTGTAGGGAAATGGACCACCTAAGAAGTTTGGGATTTTCACCCTTTATCTGATTTAGCCACAAGAGGGGCTTATGGTCTGTCTGAATCTTGAAGTGAGTGCCAAACAAGTATGGCCTCAGCTTCTTCAGGGCCCAAACCACAGCAAAGGCCTCCCTCTCAATAGCTGACCAACGTTTCTCTCTAGGAGTCAGCCTTCTACTTATAAAAGCAATGGGCTGGTCTTGACCATCTACATTCAGTTGTGAAAGAACAGCTCCCACACCTAACTCAGAAGCATCTGTCTGGACAATGAACTCTTTGGAGTAGTCTGGACTTTTCAGAATAGGTGCACTGCACATGGCCTGCTTCAGGTCATCAAATGCTTTTTGACAGCTTACTGTCCACTGAAATTTCTTTGGCATCTTCTTGGAGGTCAAGTCATTAAGTGGTGTCACTATGGACCCATAGTTCTTAACAAACTTTCTGTAGTACCCAGTCAGGCCCAAGAAAGCTCTGACCTGAGTCTGGGTAGTTGGAGGAGCCCAGTCCTTTATGGTCTGGATCTTGCTCTCCAGTGGTTGAACCTGACCCCCACCAACTAGGTGGCCCAGGTATACAACCTTGCTCTGCCCTATCTGGCACTTAGTGGCCTTGATAGTGAGGCCTGCCTTTTGCAGGGCCTCTAAAACATTCCTCAGGTGGACCAGGTGATCCTCCCAGGTGGAGCTAAAGACAGCAATATCATCAAGATAAGCTGCACAATAATCATCCAACCCAGTAAGGACTTGATTCACCAACCTTTGGAAAGTGGCAGGTGCATTCTTCAAACCAAAGGGCATTACCACAAATTGATAATGTCCTCCTGGGGTCGAGAAAGCAGTTTTGGCCTTTGCACTCTCAGCTAGTCTGATTTGCCAGTAGCCTGCTGTCAGGTCAAATGTGCTCAAAAACTTAGCAGCTGCCAGTCTGTCAATGAGCTCATCTGCCCTAGGTATTGGGTGGGCATCTGTCCTAGTGACAGCATTGAGACCTCTGTAATCCACGCAAAACCTCATCTCTCTCTTACCATCTTGGGTGTGAGGTTTTGGCACAAGAACTACAGGACTAGCCCAAGGGCTCTCTGAAGGTTCAATGACTCCCAGCTCCAACATCTTTTGTACCTCAACTTTTATGCAGTCCCTGACATGGTCAGGTTGCCTGTAGATTTTACTCTTCACAGGCAGACTGTCACCAGTGTCCACCTCATGGGTGCACCAGTTTGTCTGACTTGGGGTCAGAGAGAACATATGTCTGTAGGATTGCAGAACCTGTCTGCAGTCCTGTTGCTGATGGACAGTGAGGCTGTCAGAAAAGACCACACCATCAACTGAGCCATCATCAGGGTTCTGAGTCAACAGGTCTGGGAGAGGGTCACTCTCTTCCTCCTGCCCCTCATCTGTAGCCATGAGTAGCCCCATGTCTGCCCTGTCAACATATGCCTTTAATCTGTTGACATGAAGAACCCTGTGGGGGCTTCTGGGAGTCCCAAGGTCCACCAAGTAGGTGACTTCTCCCTTTTTCTCAACAATAGTGTGGGGTCCAGACCATTTGTCTTGGAGTGCTGCTGGGGCCACTGGCTCCAACACCCACACTTTCTGTCCTGGCTGGTAAACAGTCAGTACAGCCTTTTGGTCATGCCAAGCTTTTTGGAGTTCTTGGCTTGCCTCAAGGTTTTTAGAAGCCTTCTTCATATACTCTGCCATCCTGGAGCGGAGACCAAGTACATAATCCACTATGTCTAGTTTGGGTTGTCTGAGAGGTCTCTCCCATCCTTCCTTCACCAAACACAGGGGTCCTCTTACAGGATGCCCAAACAAAAGCTCAAAAGGGCTGTAGCCAACCCCCTTTTGTGGGACCTCTCTGTAAGCAAACAGAAGGCAGGGTAAAAGGATGTCCCATCTTCGCCTAAGCTTGTCTGGTAATCCTTTTATCATTCCCTTTAGGGTCTTGTTGAATCTCTCAACAAGCCCATTGCACTGTGGGTGATAGGGTGTGGTGAACTTGTAGTTAACACCACACTCCTTCCACATTGCAGTCAAGTATCCTGACATGAAGTTGGCACCTCTGTCAGAAATGACCTCCTTTGGAAAGCCCACTCTGGAGAATACTCCAAGCAGGGCCCTTGCCACAACAGGAGCTGTTGTGGTCCTCAGGGAAATTGCTTCTGGGTACCTGGTGGCATGGTCCACTATCACCAGTTTGAATCTGTGCCCAGATGCTGTTTGTGGGTCCATTGGTCCTACAATATCTATGCCCACTCTTTCAAAGGGGACCCCCACCACAGGTAGTGGTATGAGGGGGGCCTTTGTGGTGCCACCTGATTTGCCACTGGCTTGGCAGGTGACACAGGAGCGACAAAACTCCTTAGTATCTTCTGACATATGGGGCCAGTGAAAGTGAGGGACAAGCCTGTCCCAAGTCTTGTTCTGGCCTAGATGTCCTGCAAGGGGAATATCATGGGCCAAGGTAAGAAGGAAGCTCTGAACTTCAGTGGTATGACCAACCTCCTGGATGCACCAGGCTTGGGGTCTCTAGCCTCTGAATACAGTAGCCCTTCATCCCAATACACTCTATGGGTACCTTGAGCATTCCCTGCAGCCTCAGCAGCAGCCAGCTGTCTGAGGGGTTCAAGAGAGGGGCAGTCTAATTGAGCCTGCCTCAGATCTGCCCTTGAAGGTTCCCCTGTCCCAAGAAACTCAACCTGATCAGGTTCAAGTTCTTCTAGGACAATTCCTTCAGAGCGCTCAGAATCATCCTCCTGGGAGGGCTGATCCACCACCTGAGGCAGGGGGGAAGGCACAGCCTTAACCCTACTGCTCTTTCTCTTGGGTTGTGACTGGTCCATAGTTTCAGGATCCAGCACTTGTTCAGTGGTGCACTTTTTGGCCTGTGACCTGGTCACAGCAAGGACATGGGCATCTATCCCCAGCATTTCTGCATGGGTCCTATACTCCACTTCAGACCAAACTGAAGTTTCAAGATCATTGCCCAGTAAACACTCTACAGGAAGGTCTGAACTAACAACAACTTTCTTGAGGCCAGTTACCCCTCCCCAGGAGAAGTTAACAATAGCCACACTATGGGAGGTAGTGGCATTGCTAGCGTTGGTCACTAGGTAATTCTCACCTAGTATGATCTGTCCAGGGTCCACAAAAGCAGGTGTCACCATTGTGACACTTGCTCCAGTGTCCCTGTAGGCCTGAGCCATTCTTTGGTTGATAAAAGGAGTCTGTCTGTACTTGCCCAGGTTACTGGGGCCTACAGTAGAGGACAAAGCTAAGTCCCCATCACAGATCAGAACAGCCTGAGTAGGTACTCTGACTAGGCCAGAATCCTCCTCAGTTCCCAGGGTTAACCCTACTACACCCTTTTGCTGGGAACCACCACTTACAGCTGGACTAGGGGGTACAGTTGCCTTAGGGGCAATGGTGGCTGGGGGCTTATCCTTTTTGGTGCACTCACTAAACCAATGTGAGTTGGACTTACAATAGTTGCACCATGGTTTCTTTTGGCCATCTTTCTTTTTATCCTTTTTGGGAACACCCTCCCCCTGAGCCTTTTGGGGGCCTGGTGAAGACTTCTGGTCTTTTTGTTTCTGATCATTACCCTTCTGGTCTGCCTTTTTTTGATCACCGCCCTGGTTCTGGTTTTTCTGCTTAACTCTAGTCCTGACCCATCTATCTGCCTTCTTTCCCAATTCTTGGGGAGAAGTCAGATCAGAATCAATCAGGTGTTGATGCAATAGCTGGTTTTGACAGTTGTTAAGTATTTGCTCTCTCATGATCAAATTATACAATCCTGTATAGTCCTTAACCTTACTTCCCATTAGCCAGCCTTCCAGAGCCTTAGTGGCACAATCTACAAAGTCAGTCCAGTCCTGAGTCTGTGTCTTCTGGGTATCCCTGAACAACAACCTGTATTGTTCAGTGGTTAGGCCAAACCCATCAATCAGAGCACTCTTCAGGACAGTGTAATTATCTGCATCCTCATCACTAACTGTGAGGAGCTTGTCTCTACCTTTCTCAGAGAAGGAGAGCCACAAGATAGCTGCCCACTGACTTTGGGGTACCTGCTGTACTTTGCAAGCTCTCTCCAAAGCAGTTATCCATTTGTGGATGTCATCCCCACACTTGTAGGGAGGGACAATCTTGCTCAGGTTTCTATTGTCATAGTGCCTGTCTCTATCCTTAGGGATATTGCTGCCACCAGTGGGTTCTGACCCACTTAACTTTTGCTCTCTAGCCAGAGCAAGCTTCTCCTTGGCAAGGGCAAGTTCTTCCCTCTGAATCCTCAGATTAGCTTCCCTCATTCTGGCTTCATGCTCCTTTCTCTCAGGGGAAGTCATTCCCCTGTGAGAGGAAGCATTAGAGATGTTAGAGACATGGGAGTGGATGGATTCTCTTGAAGGGGATCTGTCCCTCCTGCTTCTCTGTGTAAGCCTACTTGGGGGTCTGTATGGGGGGACCCCATGCAAACGCCCATGTAAGCTTAGGTTAGCCTGGCTAAGTCTTCCTACTTGGCCCTGGCTGTCTACCTCTTCATCTGAAGTCCCATCTGACTCCTCTGTGGTGGGTAGACCCTCCTCTGTACCTAGGGTACCTGCCTGAGATGCCCTAAGAGTATCATACTCCTCTAGGAGTTGTCTTAACTGAAGGAGGGTAGGGTTTGCACCCTGTTTTATTCCTCTGGAGGTACACAAGTGTCTCATCTCCTGGAATGTTAAGGTATCATATTTAGAGGGGGTCTTTTGCAGACCTGATCCTCCTGAGAGAGCATCTACTTGATCTCCTCTCAGAGACATGATCTAGTGAGGGTGTGGTGTGTGCACCTACCTACACTAGTTGTTTCTACTAAACCTCTCTAGTAGTTGTAGTCAGGGTGTGTTACTCCCTTCAACCTACAACTACTAAGTCCAGTAGGACTTAAGTATTATAATCTTATGTTATATGTACCTAGACAATATCTGTGTGATCTTTCAATTTAGTATCTCAAGATTACAATGGTATTACAACAGCAAGCTCAAATCCCAACCGCTGCTCACCAATGTGAGAAGTTGGCCTGATGTATGATGTCACTAGTTCTAGTGTACACCTTATATCAGTCCAAATACCCTTATGGTGATTGGTTGTAAAGTCAACCTTATAGACCAGCTATCCTAGTGGTAGCATGGACAAGAGCAGTCTTAGGCTAAACTCTGAATGGCATGTGAAGCCAGCTGTGATACCATATATAATCCCTTGAATACCAAATGAAAGGACACCACAACAGATATATATATAAAATAAAGTGTATTTATTCTAGTCAAACCCTCAGCACTCTTCATGAGATTAGAGGTAAGTACAACACAGTCTTATTTAAGCATACATTAAGTCACACAGGTAAGTAATACAGTTAGGCCCTAGGGGCCACGCAAACCATATACTAAGTAAGTGGTATAAGGACCACTGTCACGGAAATAGAGTAGGCCTAGGCCTAGGGAATCGCTGGGGCTACACTACACTAGCGTTAGTTAGGAAGTGGGAGGCCCACGGGATTCGTGTGCAGAGTGGAAACACTCACGCGTAATGCGTAAAAGTCAATAGCAATAGTACAGTTTAGAAAACGGTAGATTTAGGACACTTCCGGAGTAGCTAGGAAGTTGAGACTGGAAAACTAGACACTAGGATAGTCACTATCCTGATGAGCACCGGAGTACCCAAGTTACCTAGCCCACAGGCTGCGGGTGCATAGGGGTGAAGATGCGTCGGTTTTCGTCGTCGACTCCTATGGATGCCTGAAGAAAGATGCTGACAGGCAGTCAGTGAAGAGTGTCCGGTGGATCCCAAGGCTGGGATCAAGAAGAGAGGAAACCTGCAAGCAGAAGGGACAGAGTCAAGGTCACTAGCCAGTGACCACATGGAACCAGGAAGGAACCAGGCGATGTCGTGAAGATTGCAGGTGAAGGTGAAGCTTGTCGCTGCAGCCAGGAGGACCAGGAAGTGTCGAGGACGACCAGGACCAGGAGGCGAGCTGTCCCACGAAGGCTCTTGCTGTCGGCGGCGTCGAAGTTGGACTAGGACTCACCAAGCCTTGGCAAGCGGAACCCACGAAGAAGGGGAGGACTTGCTTCTGGTGCAGACCAGGAAGGTCTGGGGTGCTTCTTCTTTGCAGAGAAGCGGGAGCCAGTCTGGAGGAGCCAAACCAGCGCAGAAGATTTCAGGGTGCGTCGTCACAAAGGCCACTAGCCAGCGGGCAAGCAACCGGACAGATGCGGCAAGCAGGAAAATGCAGAAGGGCCCCACGCAGGACTCGTGGAGTGTGGGGGGCTGATCTTCGGTGCAGATGGTGCTTGGGGTTGGGGCTTCTCAATCCCCGGTGCACAACTTCGAGGGTGCCTCAGAAGCTGCGCTTTAAGTTACTAGCCACTTTTCCCAGGTAGCCGGTCCCACGTCGCTCGTCGCCTCCACGGATCTCAGCTTTGCTGTAGATGTGGATCAGGGTCGGAGAAGTCTGGAAGTCAAGGCTCTGGTCGGGCTCTGCAGTCGGTTCCTCGTAGAACGTGGGCAAAGCAAAGGGTAGTCTCTTGATGGTGCCTGTTTGCACAGGGTAGCCACTCCTTGGCTACAAGGGAGATTCTTCAGTCTTCTTCTTTCGTCGAATGTCGAAGGTCCAGAGTTTCTGTTCAAGTTTGCAGGTTCAGGATAATCTAAAGTCTTGAGGCCCAACTCCCACTCTTATACTAATCTGGGGGGCTGGGATACCTGCTAGGTCACGCCTTATGGGTGGGACCTGGGAGGGGGTGGTTACACCCACTTCCCTTTGTCCAGTTTCACGCCAGAGCTGGGGCTGGAGTGCCCCAGCGCCGGTTTGAACTGGACTATGCAAGGAACACCTTGTGTGCCCCAGGCATGTCTCATTCCTTTCAGCCCACTCTGCCCCAATACACTAAAGGCTGTCTGGGGAGGTGCTAGCACCTCCCCAAGCAGGAAACCTATTGTGCAGGCCTCCCTGGCTGGGATCACTCCCAGCTGCAGGAGGTCAGACTTGTGTCGTGGCAGCAGCATCCATTTTGTGATGCTGAGGCTTTGGTCAGAGGCTAACAGTGAAGTATGATTTTAACATGTCTTTCCCTCTAGAAGGGGGGAATAATATCCTCATGTCCAGAAATGGCATGGGGGTATTATTCCACAGTGTTAGACACCTTACACAACATGTTTCGATAAAGCCAAACCATAGTTACCATAACCGTCTAAGATTATAAGGCACTTTAAGAGTATATGGTAGGCTATATCATAGAACAGCTATAAGGACTTGGTTCCGAAAGCTGCAGACAGGCTCAGCTCATGCTAGAGCACCATCTCACATGTTACCAAGCACTCTGCCTCCAGGATTGTTAAGGCCTGCCATAGGAGTGACTGATAGGTACACATGTGTCTATATGTAAGTTAGGTATAGGAATACTACACCTAAGCAAGGGGTGATTACACGACCTTGCCCCAGCTGAGTGATCAGCCAGTTGTGTCAGAATGGAAGGCCAGGCCAGGGGTGGCATAATACATGCTGCAGCCCCTGGTAGGCCTAGGGTACACCTATGCCCTGGGTACCTAGGGTACACTGTACAGGGGCCAATAACGTGATCCTATCCAAATGGGTTATGCACCTAAAGTACATAGTATTAATTTAGAGAGAGAACAGCAGGGCTGTGGGTCTGATTAGCAGGCCCACAGCCACATCTAAGCGAGAAAACCAGTAAAGCAAAAGCAAAAAGTGGGGGTGAACATAGAAAGCAGACCCTACTCTCCTACAGACGTAAGCTCCGTGAGGGGTCCCACAATGCTCCCATAGTTTTGGATGGACCGCCGGTAATAGCCCGTGAGGCCCAGGAAGGCCCGGACAGCGGTTTGGGTGGCTGGGGGCTCCCAGGCCTTGATGGCGTCAACTTTTGGCTGGAGGGGTGCCACCTGGCCGCTGCCCACTTGATGACCAAGATAGGTCACGGATCCCTGGCCTATCTGGCATTTGCTGGCCTTTATCGTGAGTCCGGCTCTCTGGAGGGCGGCCAGAACCTCCCCGAGGTGCCCCAGGTGCTCGGCCCAGTGGCTGCTGAATATGGCAATATCGTCCAGGTAGGCGGCGCTGAACGCTTCCAGCCCGGCCAGGACCTTGTTCACTAGTCTTTGGAAGGTTGCCGGGGCATTCTTCATGCCGAAGGGCATCACCCGAAAGTAGTAGTGCCCATCGGGAGTGGAGAAGGTGGATCACTGACGGGCGCCGGGGGTGAGCCTGATCTGCCAGTATACGGCAGTGAGGTCGAAGGTGCTTAGGTAGCGGGCTGCTCCTAGGCGGTCGATTAGTTCGTCTGCCCGAGGAATGGGATGGGCATCGGTCTTGGTGACGGCATTCAACCCTCGGTAGTCCACGCAAAATCTGAGTTCCGGGGTGGTGCCTGGGGCGGCGGCCTTCAGCACCATGACCACTGGGCTGGCCCAGGGACTGTCGGAAGGTTCGATGACCCCGAGGGCTAGCATCTTGGCGACCTCGGCTTGGATGCATGCACGCACTCGGTCGGGCACCCTGTAGGCTCGGTGTCGCACGGGGGGGCTGTCCCCGGTATCGATGTCGTGGACGCACCAGGGAGTGACCCCGGGAGTGAGGGAGAAGAGGGCAGCGATGGGTTGCAGCAGCTGTTGACAGTCGTGGCGCTGTTCCGAGGTCAGGGTGGGGGAGAGTTTGACGCCCTCTATGGAGCCGTCTTGGTCGGAAGTCCTCAGGAGGTCGGGTAGGGGCTCGGAGTCGCCTTCGCCCCATCGTCGGTAGCTAGCAGCAGGCTTAGTTCCGTTCGGGCAAAGTGGGGTTTGAGCCGGTTTGCGTGTAGAACCCGGAGGGGGTTCCTGGGGGACTCCAGGTCGACTAGGTAGGTGACGGGGCTCTTCTTCTCCACCACCTTGAAGGGCCCAGTCAATTTGTCCTGGAGGGCACAGGGGTCCACGGACGACATGACCCAGACTTGCTGCCCTGGCTCGAACTCAATGGAGGAGGCGTTCTGGTCATACCAGCGTTTCATGTCCTCTTGGCTGGCCTCGAGGTTGGCCTCGGCCAGTGCCCGGAACCTCCGGGTTTGGTTCCGCAGGGTCAGGAGGTACCGGTAGACGTCGGGAGGGGCATTTCGGATGTTCGTCTCCCAGCCTTCCTTGACCAGGCTTAGGGGACCTCGGACAGGGTGTCCGTACAAGAGTTCGAAGGGGCTGAACCCCAGAGACTTCTGCGGGACCTCCCGATAGGCAAATAGGAAGCAGGGCAGCAGGACGTCCCATTTCCGCCTCATGGGCTCTTCCAGGCCCTTGATCATCCCTTTCAGTGTTCTGTTAAAACGTTCGACTAGTCCGTTCCCCTGGGGGTGGTACGGGGTGGTGAACTTGTAGGTGACCCCGCATTGTTGCCATAGGGACCGCATGTATTTCGATATAAAGTTCGTACCTCGGTCGCTCACCACTTCCCGGGGGAACCCCACTCTCGAGAAGATTCCCATCAAGGCCCGGCCCACCACGGGGGCTGTCACAGTTCGGAGAGGGATGGCCTCAGGGTATCGGGTGCGTGGTCGACTAGAACGAGGATAAAGCGGTGACCCAGGGCGGTTCGGGGGTCCAGGGGCCCCACTATGTCGATCCCTACTCGCTCGAATGGGGTGTTGACTGCCGGGAAGGGCTGGAGAGGGGCTTTGACCCGTCCCCCAGTCTTCCCGCTGGCTTGGCAGGTCTGGCAGGTCCGGCAGTGATTGTCCACATACTTACGCATTCGGGGCCAGTAGAAGTGGGTCACCAGGCGGCTGTATGTTTTGTCTTGCCCCAGGTGCCCGGCGAGGGGCACATCATGTGCCAGATTGAGGAGGAGACCTCGGAATCGGAGGGGGACCACCAGCACTCGACCGGCCCCTAGTTCTGCGATCTTCTGCTCGCTGTAGAGCAGGTCATTGTCCCAATAGACCCAGTGAGTTCCCGTTTGGTCACCGGCGGCCTGGGCGGCCGCCTGCTGTCGGGTCCCCTCGAGAGAGGGGCAGGTTTTCTGTTCTTGCTGGAATTGTTCCCTTGTGGGGCCCCCGTCGTGGCGCCATTGTGCAAGTTCAGGGAGTTCACCGAGGGAGGCGATCTCGTTCTGGGGAAGTTCGGACGGCCCGGCATCCGCGTCGGGTTCCTCCTCGACAGAGGGAGGTGGTGGTTCGGGCCCCTCGGGCTCGTCGGGGGCCGCCGCTACAGTTGGTCGGTGGGCCTGAGCGGTCATGGACCGGGTGGTGGCGCAGGCCCATTCGGGCAGTCCCAGCATCCCTAGGTGCTCCCGGCGCTCAACCTGGGCCCAGGGGGAACTTTCCAGGGCGTTCCTCAGGAGGCAGTCCACCGGGGCGTCGTCGCAGACGATCACTTTCAGCAGGCCTGACACTCCTCCCCACTCGAATGGAATCCGGGCCATCCGGCACATGCTCTCGGTGTTGTCGGCCGTCCGGGCGGGGCACAGTACATGAGGCAGGATCTGTTCGGAGGTCACCAGGTGGCAGAGGACAGCGGTCACGCTGGCTCCAGTGTCACGGAGGGCTTCGGCCCGGCGTCCATTAATGGTGACCCACTGCTGGTATTTCTGGGTGTTGCTCGGGATGGGGGTTTGGGGCACCATTTCTCGGCTGCCCAGGCATACGAGGGACATGGCGGCCGGCTCCCACTCGGTGGACCCGGCGTCGGTGTTCTCTTCCTCCTCCTCCCCTTCCCCCAGGGCGGCGGCCGCCAGCTGTCGGGGCGGGGGCCCGGTGGTTCCGCTTCGTCGGTTCATGGGGCAGGTTGGGTCACTGGCATAGTGCCCTGGTTGTTGGCAGCTGTAGCAGATTGCCGTTGGCCGAGGTCCTGGTCTGGCTGGGGTTGTCCCCCTTCGTGCTAGGCTAGGGGACGTGCGGTTCGAGGGTGGACCCCGAGGAGGACTCCGGGGCGGCCCTGCTGTAAAGTCTCGGTTCCGGTTTGACCCTCCTCCTCCGCCGCGCTGGCGGGGGGGTCCTGTGGTGTTCCGCTGGTACTCCCCCATCAAGTTCCGGGGGACCCGGGTGTTCACCCACCGATCGGCCTCGGCGGCGAGCTTCCGCGGCTCGGTCAGTTTGCTGTCCAGGAGGTGCTGTCTTAGCTCGACGAAACAGTTGTTGGAGAGATGCTCCCAGACAATGAGGTCGAACAGCTGCTCGTAGGAGGTGACTTTGCTGCCCTTGACCCACCCTTCCAGGGCTCTGCTAAAAAAGTCGACGTACTCCACCCAAGTGGTACCGGGGAGTTTCTTGCAGTCTCGGAAGCACTGGCGGTACATTTCTGCGGTGAGGCCATAGCGGGTGAGCAGGGCGTCCTTCATGTGATCGTACGAGGTCATCACGTCTTCCGGGAGCTGTAGCAGGGTGTCTCAACCCTCGCTGAGGAATCGTCCCCATAGGCCGGCACCCCAATCCTTCCGGGGTACCCGATGGGAGGTCATGGCCACTTCGTAGGCTTTGAACCATTGTTGGATGTCGTCGTTCTTGTAGTATTCTTTGACGACATCCTTGGGGATATGTACCTTTGCCTCTGTCGGCGGAGGAGTGTCCTTGTTTCCGGGGGTGCCGGTCTCCCCCTTTTTGGACTTAAGTTCAAGCTCCTTGAGGCTCCGCTCGTGCTCGAGGGTTAGCCTTTTCTCCTCCAGTTCTCTGTGCCGTTTTTTTTCCTCAATCTCTTCTTGCAACCGTAGTTGCTCTAGGGCCAACTCCTTTTCCGCCAGCAGGAGTTCTCCGTCCAGCCGGAGTCGTGCGAGTTCTAACTCATGGGTCCGGACCCTCTCCCGCTCCCGTATCTCTTCTGGGGATAGGCCGGCTTCCATGCTGTTTCTTCCCCCATTTGCCGGGGCCGTGGTTGGCTGTAAGGCTACGTTTAGTTCTGACGTTGCTTCGCTTTGGGGCGACGCTACTTCGGACTCTACCCAGGCTCTTAGGGCTTTCTGCATGTCCTCTTTTGAGCCTAATCCGGTGGTCAAAATGCCTTTGTCTTTACAGAACTGTTTGAGTTCTTTGTGGGTATATTCTCCCAACCATTCTTGTTGGAACCCCGCGGTCGTGGTGGTCTCATGGCTGCTCATGGTTATTCTGCGTCTGGTCAGGTAGCGGGTGAGTTACTTGCTGTACGATTTGCGTCCGGCTCGGATCCCGTCGCTGGCCACCAAATGTTGGAAGGCCGACCTCTGGGGAGTCGGCGGGACCACCCAGTGGGCCTCCTTACTGCAAGGAAGTAGCCGAGCGCCGCTGAGAAGCCTCCTAGGAGAGGTCCTTCCCCTATAATCGTACTAGCCCAGTAACACCACCACACAGGACTCGACACTGGTATCAGTTCTCATATATTTTTATCGGTAATTATTGTAGGTTTCTTTGGCAATATGTACAGGTGGATCGAGGGATCCGAAAAGAGTCTCAATGTCTTTGTGGAGAAGGGGTAGCGGGACAGTCTCAGTATCAGCCTGGTACGGGGGTACCCTGCGCCCAGGTATTAAGCCTCAAGCTGGGAGGGACTCCGGGAGTCGGAGCGTCGGGTGCCGGACACAAGGGCGGCTCGAAGAGGTCGAGCCGCGACGGAGTCAGCAGGGCTCGGAGGGTCAGTTCAGTTAGCTCGAGCCGCGACGAAGTCAGCAGGGCTCCGATGGTAGTTCCGCTAGGTCGAGCCGCGACGAGGTCAGCAGGGCTCCGATGGTAGTTCAGCGAGGTTGGGCCGCGACGGCGTCAGCAGGGCCCCGAGGTTTCCGTGAGGATCTTATTCTCAGCAAGGTGGAGCCGCGACGCTGTCAGCAGGGCTCAGAGGGTCAGTTCCAGGCAAGAGTCTTTCCTCCGTAGGGTCAGCCGCGATCCGATCAGCAGGGCTCTCGACTCCAGGATACAACTACTCTCCTGGTGCGGGTTCGCCCCAGATATATGTCTGGAGCCCTTTGATGTCCGGACCCTTGCGTCCGGGGGGCGGAGAGGCCGGGCTGGGAGAGGCCAGACGCCCAGCGGGAGAGGCGCCAGTGCCCAGGGAGGCCGGAGAGCGATCGCACCCAGGCGATGGGGGACGGTTGGGGGTCCCATCGAAACTCCCCTCCTCTGGGATAGGGGGATTGGCCACGTGGGGCCCCCTGGCCGGATCTTGGTGCCTCGATGTCGGGGTTTCGCTGGGGCCACGGCCGGGGGGGGGGCGGGTCACGTTGGCTGGTGCGGGTAGATGTGTACAATCCAGGGAGAACCCCGAAGGGTGAAGAGGGCCCCGGTCGGCCTGAAAAGGGGGCCAGGACCACGCCACGAGGCCGGGTCCAACACCTAGCTTCCTCATACTGGAGCATCGTGAACCTTCTGTCAGAGGAGGTCTCTCTGGGATAGTATGAGTTCCTCCGATGAACAGATTCTCTTCCAGAGTGATATGAATGGTCAGAGTCCCTTGAGGGGGACCTAGGCCTTTCTTCCACTCTGTCAGCTCTCTTAGGGAGAATTCCTCTGTTCTGTTCAGACCTTTCTGGGTCTGGCCCTTCAATCACAGACTCCAGGTCATCTTGATTTTCATCATCAGACCCAGAGACTATGGTTGACCCACCCCCTGATCCAGATACACTAACTAGTATAGCTAGTCTAAGATCATCTGCTACTAACAGATCTATCAGGTGTTGTGAGGAGGGACTCCTTCCTACCCTCAGCTGTCTGTCAAAACACATGGCCTTCAAGTCAGTGTAGGCCATGTCCTTGTACTGAGGCTGGGTGAACCCACTGGCTCCACCCTGGCAGGACATTCTAGTGTTGTGCAGTGTTGTACTACCTACACTAGTTTGAGACCTACTGAACCTAGCTTGAGCTGTAGCAAGGGTGTGCTTAGCCCTACACAAACAGCTCTAAGTTCAGTAGAACTTATTGATACTAAGCTTGACTTTATATGTACCTTGATTACCTTTAGTGGTTTTCAGTTAGTAATTCAAATAGAGATTTTCTGGTAAAACAATGGCAAGCTGGAATCCCACACGCTGCCCACCAATGTGAGATGTTGGCCTGGCATATGCTGGTCACTAGTTATAGTGGCCACCTTGCACCAGTCCAATTCAACTCTTATGGTAGATAGGTTTAAGACAACCTTTTAAAGAAAGCTATCCTAGTGGTAGCTGTGGAGAGCAGCCTTCAGGCTAAGTCTCTGAGGAATGTAAAGCAGCTTGTTTTACCTTATAATCTCTTGAATTACCAAATGAAAGGACACCACACAGGTATATATTATCTACTGGCGGTCGCCAGTAGATAGTTATAGTTAGGACCGTGTTTCCATAGGAAATCTGCAACATTCTATTTGGAATAACTTTGGCGCCGGTTGACGAATCCTCGCGAAATTTTCAAAATAGGTGGGGCGCTCCGCTCCGCTCCTACCCTGAAAGTCTCGGGGGGATTCGTCAAGCGGGGGCTGAGAAAAAAGGGGGGTCCCAAAACACGTTTTTCCCATGCAATTTTCCTAAGGGACGTTTAGTCCAAGGTACAGCCCGAACGGCTGAACAGAATTACTTGAAATTTGGCAGAGAGGTAGTCCTCAGCTCAGGGATGTGCCTTTTGCAGGTCTGGTGTCAATCTGTTCAGTAGTTCCTGAGAAAATCAAAAGTAAAATCATATATATATGTGGGCGGAGCCTAACGACACATCTCATCGTGAGATCTGATTGGCTGTCAGTACTTCATCCAAGAAGTGTTGGCAGCCATCTTGGGACCAATATACATGATAGCACCTCATTAAAAAGCATTGCAGTTAATAGAAGGTTTTAAGACTTTAGTTACATTATAAATCATTTGTTGAAGGTACCATACTCATTTTAGGAACTGTGGTGTGTTCTAAGGTGATTTTACCATGTGAAAAAGCCTTCTGCAGGGATATCATGATTGAGAGAAAAATATTTTCTCATGCTTTTCCCACAGAGGTTTAGAAGGTGATCTATAAGCTAAACTGAGAGCTTATTTTCTGTAAATTCACATTATCTTTCTCAGTCATGTGAGAATGAAGTCTGACATTCTCAGTAAAACATGTACATCCAACAAGAGCAGAGACTGTCAGTTGATTCCTTTGTGTTCTACTGCAGCTTCCCAGAGTGTTCCAAAGAACAACTAGAGCGCTAACAGTCCTACTTATGATAAACGTATGGCACACCTGAAGCCATCTTGCTTGGATTAAAGTGGTAACTCTTAAAACATTTAATTTAAAAAGGGGGTTCATTTTTCCATAAAAAGTATGATTAGTGCTGCAGAAAGAAAAATTAGGGCACATTTTGAGTGACTTCTCAAATCCTCTTCTATGTCATTAAAAAATTCTGACATGCAGACTGAGACATGCACTTTCAATACCACCAGCAGTTTCCCCTGGTGAGCAGTAGCTTTACTACAGTGATCTAATGAGCAAAAAGAGTGCTAACATTATGAATTTATGGCAAATGTGTGACACATCTGAATGCCTTCTTGATGGAATCAAAGTAAAAAACTGAAAGTATTTCCTACTGAGGAGACTGCAGTAAATGAGGAAATTAGGAAACTTCATAACAAATAAGTCTCCCAAGATGGCCACCAGAGACAAAAGAGACCAAATGTAGCCCAAATATCACCCAGATGTAGCCCAAGTATAGCCCAATGACAGAATGTCCCAGAGTGTTCTTAAAAACAACTAGAGCGCTTACTGTCTTCATTATGACAAAAGTATGGCCCACCTGAAGCCATCTTGATTGGAATAAACTGGTAACACTTAAAACATTTAATTTAAAAAGGAACACAATGAGGGGGTTCATTTTGCCATAGAAATTATGATTAATGCTGAAGAAAGAAAATTAGGGCACATTTTGAGTGACTTCTCAAATCCTCTTCTATTTAATTAAAAAATTCTGACATGCAGACTGAAACATGCACTTTTAATACCAGGAGCAGACTTCCATGGTGAACAGTAGTTTTACTACAGGGATGTATGACGTTACAACGCACACTATTACAACGCATGCACTTACAACGCATTTTTTACAACGCATAATCCATTACAACACATGACATTCCAACGCATGACACTACAACGCATTTTTAAAAAATACCTTTACAACGCACTACCATTACAACGCATACTACCTTTACAACGCATACCATTACAACGCATAATATTAAATTACATTTAAGGTAAGTATTAGATAGTATAGGGGTAAAAATTACTATTCTAACTCCAGGGGGTGCAACAGTAGGGTAAGTGTTGGATAGTGTAGGGGTAAAAATTACTATTCTAACTCCAGGGGGTGCAACAGTAGGGTAAGTGTTGGATAGTGTAGGGGTAAAAATTACTATTCTAACTCCAGGGGGTGCAACAGTAGGGTAAGTGTTGGATAGTGTAGGGGTAAAAATTACTATTCTAACTCCAGGGGGTGCAACAGTAGGGAAAGTGTTGGATAGTATAGGGGTAATATTATGCGTTGTAATGGTATGCGTTGTAATGGTAGTATGCGTTGTAATGGAATGCGTTGTAAAGGTAGTTTTTAAAAATGCGTTGTAGTGTCATGCGTTGTAATATCATGCGTTGTAATGGATTATGCGTTGTAAAAAATGCGTTGTAATGGTAGTGCGTTGTAAAAGTTGCGTTGTAAAGGTTGTTCCCCTTACTACAGTGATCTAATGAGCAACTAGAGTGCTAACATTCAGAATTTATGGCAAATGTGTGACATATCTGAATACCTTCATGATGGAATCAAAGTAAAAAACTGAAAGCATTTCCTACTGAGGAGACTGCAGTACATGATGAAATTAGGAAACTTCATAACAAACAAATCTCCCAAGATGGCCACCGGAGACAAAAGAGCCCAAATGTAGCCCAAAATCACCCAGATGTAGCCCAAATATAGCCCAATGACAGAAGTGTGCAAAACACTTATTATTTTGTGTTTTTGCAGTGTTATATAGTGCAGACTTGTCAGGTATTGGAGTGCTTTACATGAGCATTGGTTACATCACACAAGAACAAATTCATTTTGGTTGTAGACATGGGGAGACTAAGTGATTTGACCAGAATCACAGAATGTCGAGCTGAAGCAGAAACTCCAACCTGGTTCCCCAGTTGCAAAGTCTGCAGTTCTGGAAGTAACACCACATCCTCTCCCCTAAGTGCAACATTTAATCAAGTGGTCAACTGGATAAAAAAACATAAAGATAACAAATAATTTAAAAGTGCTTTGTCGCTATTTGAAAACTCAGAAAATATGTCCTTATTTTAGTCTTTTAGAGCACTAACCATAATTTTGATGCCAATAACACCCTCTCATATATGTAACTTCTAAAGGAAATGCTCTAGGTATTACAGTTTTGATTACATCAAGATGACGTCAGGCGTTCCACACTTTTGTAATACATATAGAATGTTAGCAATCTAGTTGTTCATTAGGATACTGTTGAGAGGCAGAGGCCAGGGGCACGGACTCTGAAAATTGAAGGCAGGTAGGAGGGTGCAAAGGAAACAATTTAACCACACTGAGCAGGCAGGAAGGGCCGTGGCAGCACAAAAGACTATGGAGGGCAGTGGAAAGGGAGGCTGGGGCAACAAACCAACAATACAGGACTTGCAAGAGAGGCTGTGGCAATGTAATAGACCATTGTGGGCAGAAGGAAGAGGCAATGGTAGTACAACCATACATGCCAACAGACCCGATTCAGCCAGGAAACGTCCAATGTTTTTAAGCTCAAATGGGCTTTATTTGATCTGTCTCCTGTCTACAATCTCCTCTTTTTCAATGTAACTCAAAGGGGAAAATCAATACCCCAGTTTTTTTTCAAAATCTCCCTCTTACCAAGTTCAAAATGTTCGCAAGTATGGTACATTGGATCATGGAAGGAAATGGGGTAGGGACATGGACTTGGCTAACAGAGGACAGGAGGGACATGGAGAGGTGCACCAAACTGACCCTGCAGGGCAGGCATCAGGGTTTGCAGCAGCACAATACACCACACAGGGCATGCGGGATGGGAGTGCAGCACAACAATCCATAGAAAGCAAGAGGTAGGGGACAGGACCATGCACATGGACAACAGAGAACAGAGGGGCAAGAGGCAATGGTAGCTAGCTGACCATAATGGACAGACAGGAGAGAAAGCTGCAGCATAACAGACCATAAAGGGCAGGAGGGACGGATCAGGGGCATTACAATGGAACAGACAAGCCAGGAGAGAGGGAGTAGGGGTCTGCACATGTAAACAGAGGGCTGGGGGCAAGGGGGCAGGGCAGGAGCAGCAAGATAGCCATGGAGGTCAGGCAGGATGGGCACTAGAAGCAAGACTCACCATGAAGAGCAACAGTGAGACTGTGATGGCACACACACAGACCATGGAGGGAAGGTAGGAGGGGGTCAGGGGCAGCTAACTGACCACACAGGGAAGGTGGGAGGGGCCATGGCAGCACAGAAGACCATGCATGGCAAGTGGGAGGGTTAGTGGCAGCACAATGGCTATGATGGGCAAGAAGGAGGGTGCAGGGGCATGCTCAAAGGACGATGGAGGATAGAAGGGAGGGTCAGGACCTGTGCACAGACAAGAAAGTTCAGGGGAAGGGGCCTCACAACAGACCGCACGGGGCAGGCAGGAGGAGCAGTTGCAGCACAACAGACCAGGGAGGGCAGAAGGGTGTGGCAGTACAATGGACCATGTAGGACAGGAGGAAGAGGATAGGGGCATGGCATGTGGACAGGCAGGGTGGAGGTGGCAGGGACAGGTTACAGTCATCTGACAATGCTAGGCAGGTGGGAGGGGAGTGGCAGCTCAACAGAACACTCAGAGTAGATAGGAGTGGCAGGTCCATGGAACATGGTGGGCAAAAAGGATGGAGCAGGGGCATGCACAAAGACATCGGAGGGCAGGGGGAAGGAGAATAGGGGCAGCAAGCTAAGCACAGAGTTTAAGCAGGAGGTCAATGATGGGGCATAGAATTGGGCAATGGAGGGCAGGAGGAGTGGACTGGTACATCATACTAAATTGAGTGCAGTGGCAGCACATCAGACCATGCATGGCAGGAGGGAGGAGGCTAGTCCATGGATTCACACAACAGAGGATAGGGAGGAGGGGGATGGGGCAGCAAGCTAACTGTTCAGAGAAGGCGGGTATTAGGAACTTTATTGTTTTTAAAACGTGTGTCTGTGCGAACTACTTAAAATATGAACAAGTATGCAGCATAATCTCACTTTTATTCAGGAAGAAGAGGACGTTCGTGACTGTGACTCCGGGCTCACTTGGCAGAAACACCCCCTGACCCTCCACCCCCTATCGCAAAATGTAATGCCCGTGAAAAGGGTAGGTGAACAAAGTGAACAGAGTCCTGAGAGCACGATTGAAAATGAAAACTAGATATAGTGTATGGTATAAACTATGCACCAAAACGTGTGATATAAGATGAACCGGGCGTGAAATATAATATGCAATACATTGTGCGCAATGACAGATTCATTGAAGAGCGCAAGATAGCACAGGCACTAGCGCGTGCTATGCGATATGCGCCTTGGAGTGTAATATGCACAGGGCAGTGTTGTGTAACCTAACTAGTCTCTAAAGTTGTAATATAAAATATGTGCTGGGGAGTGTAATGTTGCATATGCACTGTGACAGAGATATGGATCCCAGATTGTAATATGTATGGCATAGCACTGTGCGTTATAACATAGGCATCGAGGAAGGCACGTTAGATGGGGCAATATAACCCGTGCGAAGACAAGTGTGGCATGACATATTCACGGGGTGGTGTTACAGTGCACATGGGCTAGAGAGTGTCATAGCATATGCACTAGCTAGTGGAATACAACACAGAGGTGTGTGGCACTCAGCAGGCAATGGTGGGTGTAACACAGCATTGGGCTCTGCCAGGAGCGCGCTGTGACTCTCAAGTGATGTTCGTCCCCTTTCCAGAGAGTAAAATAAAAAGTATTACACATCCGGCAGTGGATGTGTGTTTTATTAACCGTGAGGGGGGTTTCTTGCATAGTTTTGGCCGAATTTTTGTCGAATCCCCTTTGAATGGCTTGGTGTGCATGTGTATTAAATGTGCCCATCAATAGCTACCCATGTTTGTATAAATAAACAACAAGGGTGTCTACCGGGATTAGGCACGGTAGGGCATCAGACATGTCAGAGCTTCACTAGTGGTGTAAATACATTCCACGTGGATTCATTGTATGCATAGTCGCCTTTTAATGAATATCACGCAAATAGTCATGGTGATAGGTACGTACGGTTTGTCCAGCATGTCCTAGGTGTGTCTATAAATATATATGTTTTTTAAAATAATAAAAAACAGTGGCCGGCCCTGGGGATTGGGGTCAAAAAAATATAATTAGGAGACAGGCCCTGGGGGATAGGGTCATCAGGGCCAATAAATCAGAATAAGAAGGGGAACCACACAGCCCCCTTCTTAAAAAATTAAAATAAATAAAAGACTGGCATCGTGCCAGAGGCCACGCCCCCTTCCTTGCAGCACTCTGCAAACGCGCCCCCTGGCGAGTTCTAAGCTGGGGAATTAATCTCTCAACTTAGAAGAGCCACAGGGCGCGTTTACACAGTGGTGAAGGGAGGGGACGGGGCCTGAGGTGACGTGTGCAAACACGCACTATGGCACATTTTAAATTGGGGATATAATTTCCCTTCAATACTGAGGGCCCCTGGGGGCTAACTAGCCCACCAAGTGCTTCCAGTAAGCGCCACTGAGCTGCATTGCAGAGAGGTGGTCCAAGCCGTGCCACTTTTTACACCTCTCTGCAACGCAGCTCTGTGGCACTTACTGGAGGTACCTAGTGGGCTAGTTGGACCCTAGGAACCCTCAGGATTCAACTTAATCTCCCAACTAAAAACGGACACAGGGCGTGTTTACACAGTGGTGAAGGGAGGGGACGGGGCCTGAGTTAACTTGTGCAAAAACACCCTGTGGCCTGTTTTAAGAGGTAGTTTTAATCCCCCTGCCCTATTATATACTAGGGGCTTACAGAGGAGGTCATGCTAATCACAGGGGGACCCCAACGCATAATGTTCCCTAGTGTATGTAGGTGTTTTCACTGTATTCTAAGTGTCTTTTAACATAGCACTGGCTCTAGGACTGGTTAGTCAGACTCAGTTACCACCAGTATCCGTCTGAAAAAGTTGAGGGTACAGGATGATTTTGCAACAAGGCTTCTTTCTGCTCTTCTTTTCGTTCTTTCTACACGTTATCCTTCATCCTGCACTTTTCTTCGTCTTTGAGGACTTCTGTTGCTTCTTTCTGCACTTCTTTTTTTTCTTTCTGTGCATTTTTTCTTCTTTCTTCACATGTCCTATCTCTGTAGGCATAGTTAGAAATTAGCATTTAAAAAACCTTTGAAATTCACAGAAAAAACCATAGGTTTCAGGCACATTATAGTTAGGAATTAGCATTTAAAAAACCTCAGAAATTCACTGAAAAATACATAGGTTTCAGGGGTGTTATAGTTAGCTGGACTTTTCACTTGTACAAAACCATTGAAATTCCCCCGTTATAGTTAGTTCAGCTAACTATAACTCGCGCGCCCGCAATGCACTGCTGATGACGTCACATATTACATCACTCATGACATGGTCAGTGACATCACTCATGACATCACTGATCACATCTCAAATGACATCTCTGATGACATCACTGATGACATCATCCTTGTGATAGAGTGGCAGACCTCCTCGCACCCTAATATAACCTTTGATACACACATTCAAAAATAGAGACTAAAATTTTCAAAACAATGGACATACCAATGCCAGTTACAACAACCTCTTCAGTAATTCTAAAATCCACATACACATCCACTCATTCACCAACAGTCCTATACAGTCACTCATACATGTACTCACTCATCATATGTACTCATACACCTATACATCCTGTTACACAATGCCACTCATCCATAGAGTTACTCACACACATAGTCACTCATGCTAATAAAGAATCAAACATACATTTACTTGCATATACAGTTATACACACACCACCACACTTACTTCTACGGAAACTTACACATACTTAGAATTTTAAACAATAACTTATAGAAACACATACTTATTCATACAGGAACTCTTTCAATCTCTCACTCTCTCACTCTCACATATATTCACTTATATACACCAATAGTCACATATACTAGTTTAAAACATATGTAGTTACTCATAAAGACACTATTGAGACAGTCATTCACTCACTAACACACCCATACACACACTCATCCACCCATACAGTCCTGCACACATGCTGTCTTCAACACATACAAACAGTGAGTCACTCATTCATGCACCTATGCACTACGTAATACCCCCCACCGAACCATGCAGACACTCAGACTGATACTCAAAAAACCAACTAATAACCTATATAGACACCCATGTAGCTACTCACCAACCCATGCAGCCACTTATACACAAAGTGAGAGACTGATACAGATATTTACATATTTAAACATTACTCACTAAGCCATGTATTAACTATGATACACTTAATCAGTCAGTTACACAATCAATTTTTCAAAAACAAATCATCCATTTAGACACTTATATACCCATTTATTCTTCCATAGACCTTGAGATATACATACATAAAACATATTTAATTTTCAGAAAAACACACATTCACTGGATGATGTTATCAGTGATGTCATCAGTGATGTCATTTGAGATGTCATCAGTGATGTCATGAGTGATGTCACTGACCATGTCATGAGTGATGTAATATGTGACGTCATCAGAAGTGCATTGCGGGCGCGCAAGTTATAGTTAGCTGAACTAACTATAACGGGGGAATTTCAATGGTTTTGTACAAGTGAAAAGTCCAGCTAACTATAACACCCTTAAAACCTATGGTTTTTTCAGTGAATATCAAATATATATGTATTTATTACTAGACACACTCCACTAATCTCTTTATGAGATTAGAAGCCAGGTACACAATCAAATGTCAACGTTTCACAATAAATTGAGCACAAATATGGCTGGAGCCCTAGGGGCGTACCAGACCATATACTAAAAAAATGGTATAACAATGTCGACTTGCAAAATGACAAGGCCTAGGGCCTGGGGAATCACTGGGGCTTTACTACTGCAGTGTTAGCAGGTAAGTAACAGGCCAACGGGAGATGCGTGCAGTGTCTGAACACAGCCGCAGGTTCCCTATTGGTTATAATGGTGCAAGTCGCGGTTTGATTTTTAAATTTCTAGGGTACTTCGAGGAGGACCACAAGCAAGCCACTTACAAGCTAAGTACTTCGAGGGCCAACACACACTAGGGCACCGGAGTGCACGAGTTACCTCACCCAGGGAAGCCGGGTGCATAGGTGTCTTTTGGTGTCGGGTCGCGTCACTGTTTTCAATGGAGACCAAAGAAGACGTGCTGCTTGCGTCGACTGAAGAAGTGTCCGGTGGAATCTGAAGATGGATTTAAGATGCAGAAGACCTGAAAATTGAAGGGACAGTGTTCAAGGTCACTTGCCAGTGACCGGTGGCCAGCAAGATGGATGACCACAGATGTCGCGTCGATTCAGGTGGACGATGGTGTTTTGACTCTTTGCTCACGAGGTCCAGCAGCTGGATTCGGAGTGTCCCACGACATTTGCAGCTGATGAGAGCAACCGGATTGGAGCCAACCAGCCTTGGCAACTGCAATGTTGCCGATCACCACGATGACTGCTAGCTCAATCCACGGGAGCGACGAGGAAGTCCCCACACTCCTAAAGCCCCACTATGAGCGAGCCGTAATCAAAGAAATGCTCGCCTACAGGGGAACCCACGGAGATGTGGGGTGGTAAGGTAGAGGCAGCTGTGTGGAACCCCAAGTTGATCGGTGGCCACAGGAACAGAATGGGACAATCTACAGAAAGAACAAGCAAGATACCATTAATCAAGCGGCCCCCCTCCCCTAGCATAGAATATAAAGGAGACTTGCAATTGCTAACAATATGAATGACACACCACACAATGTCTCTTACCAACTGAACATCTCCTTAGTCGAGAAGAATATCTGCATGACTCAGCAAGATGACAGGTATCATGCTACAGGCCACAGCGTCCCAATATATGGCAGGTTTCATTCAGCAAAGGTAACAATCTGTGACTGAAACAGTTACCTCGGGTATAACAGGCTTTATGTGAATAACTGTTATATCTCTCAGCAGTGGGGAAGGGTACAAGGGAATAGAGGAGAATCCTGAAGTGTCCAAAGTAGCGTGATAAGTATAGGTCTGACTACACTCCCAGGACTTCTAGTAGCGCGGCCGCGCAAAACTACTTCTAAAACTACGGGAAGATTCAGAAGTGTGGAAACAATGTAACTTGTGAAAGTTATCAAGAGGGGAAGCTTTCTCGTAAGGATTCAAAGGGTACAAACTGGCACTCAGATAGTATTGGGGAAAGGCAACAGAACAACACCGTTCTTAACTACAAGACCCACAATGCATTGCCGAGAAATACAATACACGGGACGGAAGAGAGAGAGTTAATGCAGAGCAGAATACTGCTAACGATACTCGCGGTATGAAGAAAACTCAACTCACCGCGTCTTTTTATGCCAGCACTAAATACTCCTACACTTCTCTCTCATAAAAATAAAGGGAGCGCCTCTAAACCAACACAAACTTCCAGGCAAAGCTCAGAGGACTTAAACAGGAAACACCGTTTGCTCTGCTAGCGTAGACCTCAGCCTAACGGACACAGCAAACGCTCAGACAGGAAACAGGGGCGTGGACCAGGGTTCAAAACTCCGAAAGCCAAGCACCGGATTCAAGTCCAACCAAGGTTTATATAGGAGGTAACTTGTGAAGACTCCACCTCCTTAAGGGACCGTGTAAAAAGTGTGTCACCATAAGGCAAGCAAGCAAATTTTCTATGCTACAGTAGCAATCCCAGTAACGAGTGCACAAGGCGTCTGACCCCTAACATGCAAGTCTCGTGTAGACTGAAGAAAGTCGATGGTGCAGCCCAGCAAGGTCTGATGGACTCACCCAGCAAGGGTAAGTGAGGGTAGGCCTGGAGCAACCAGGGGAGCCCTTTGAGTCATTAAGAAAGTCTTCCCACTAGCCAACGGGCAAGTGATCGCAAAGACGCCTCTTCAGGAAATGCTTCACAGGAGCACACGGTCACTCGGGACAGGGTAGGCCGCTGATTTTTTGGTGCAAGACCTGCTGGAGGCTTGGGCCACAGATGGTCCAATGCACAAGTTTGTAGAACGTTGTTTAGGGTTTGCACTCGACAATAGTGCACGGTCCCCGGGTATTGCTGTTCCTCGTCACTTGTGGGGTCCACTCACCACAGCTCTGCTGGGGACTCACAATGGCCGTCGAGAAGTCAGGAAATCCACTTCTGGGGCAGCAGGGACTTCGAACTGCGGCGGGAGCGGGAAAGTTTGCAACCGTTGATTAAGGTTATTGGTACCTGCCAAGCAGGGGAGTCACTCCTTGACTCCAAGGGAGATTCTTCTGTCTTCCAAAGGTAGTGGAACGTCGAAGGGCCAGGATACTTCTTTGTAGAGCACCGTCCAGGGGTATCTGCTTTGCAGTGGCAATGCTTGCTATCTTATAGTGAAGATAGGGGAGGGACTAGCTCTATGACCACTCCTCTAGGAGGGTCAGGCTAGTGGGTGGTTACACCCACTTCCCTTTGTCCAGTTTCACACCAGAGCAGGGGCAGGTAGCCCCTGAACCGGTTTGAGCTGGCATATGCACAGAGGAGCCTACTGCTCCCCCAGTGCAGGACTTCAAAGGCACTCTAAGAGTGCACCCACCCAGCTCCAATACACTAAATCCTGTCTGGGAGGTGGTAACACCTCCCTGTGACAGGATGCCTTTTGTTGGGCCTCCTCCACTGTGAGTTTCAGTCAGCAGCAGGAGGGCAACCCAGTGTCTGTGCTGGTGGCATCCATTTTGTGATGCCAGGGCTCTTTCAGATTTCTGTTGTTTAAGTACAGTGCGTACATGTCATCCCCTATTGAAGGGTGGGATCATACTCCCACACCAGTTACCGGTGTGGGGGTATGATTCCAAGTTGTTTGACACCAAACACGACATGTTTTGATGCAGTCATTCCAAACTTAGCATTTACCGCGAGGTTATAATGCACTTAAGAGTATATGGTTTAACCGCATCCACAAACAGCAGCAGAGAATAGACTCTGCCAGCTGCAGAGGGGTCCTGCTCATGCAGATGCACCCCCTCACATAGTAAACCAAGCACCCTGCCCTCAGGATTGATAGGGCCTGCTATAGGGGTGGCTGATAGGATTATATGTGTGTGTATGGTGAGACATAGGAACCTATACCTCAGTGAGGAGTGCTAACACTACCTCACACAGGCTGCAGTAGCAGGCCTGTGGTGTCAGATTGAGAATGCTTCCCAGGGGTGGCATAATACATGCTGCAGCCCCTGGTAGGCCTGTGAAGTACCAATGCCCTAGGTACCTAAGGTACCATATACTAGGGGCTCATAAGGTACCACAGTATCCAATCACTAGTGCATCTACTATGCACACCAAGTTGTTTAGAGAGAACAGAGAGGCTGGGGCCCTGATTAGCAGGGACCCAGCCAGACTATAGCCAGAAACCAGTGTATACATCAGAAAAAAAGTGGGGGCAACATAAGTGCAGATCCTACTCTCCTACACTTAGGTACACAACAGATTGGATTCTGAGGTGCCCTAATAAGTCCCCAGTATATGGTTTACTATGCACCCAGGGTATAGGTACCCCAGAGGCCTACCAGGAGCTGCAGCATGTATTATGACACCAATGGGAAGCCCTCCAAAATGACACCCCAGGTCTGCTTCTGCAGCCTGGGTAAGGTGGTGCATGCACCCCTTACAGAGATATAGGTTCACTATATCTCACCTATCACTGCACATATAATCCTATCAGTCACCCCTGTGGCAGGCCTTATCAATCCTGAAGGCAGGGTGCTTGGTTTTGTGTGAGAGGGTGCCCATGCATAAGCAGAGTCCTCCTGCAACCTTCAGAATCTCTTCTCCGGGGTTGTCTGTGATACAACCTGACCATATACTCTTTAGTGCATTATAACCCAACTGTAAATGCTAACTTTGGACTGGCTGCACGGAAACATGTCATGTTTGGTGTCAAACACCTTGGAATCATACCCCCATACCAGTAACTGGTGTGGGAGTATGATCCCACCCTTCTAGAGAGAGAGACATGACAGCACTGGTATACCCGGTACCAGCTTAAAAGAGCCCTGGCATCACAAAATGGATGCTGCAGCCACAGACACGAGTCTGGCCTCCTGCTCCTGACCGAAACTCTGGCAGGGGAGGCCTGGACAATAGATTTCCTGTCCCAGGGAGGTATTACCACCTCCCAGACAGGCGTTAGTGTATTGGGGCTGGGTGGGTGCACTCTAAAAGTGCTTTGAAGTCCTGCACTGGGGGCACATTTGTTGTCCCTGTGTATAGTCCAGCTCAAACTGGTTGCAGGGGCTACCAGCCCTTGCTCTGGTGTGAAAATGGACAAAGAAAATGAGTGTAGCCACCCCTCTTTCCAAACCCTCCCATAGGTGGGTCCCCTGAGTTAGTCCAACCCCTTCCTTGGTGTTGGACCCGGCCTCGTAGAATGGCCCTCCGTGCCCCCGCACCACCGAAACCTGGTACCTACAGCCCAAGCCCACGGCCCAGCCGAACCTCCCCACCAGGACACACGCACCGACCCGGACATCCCCGTCCCTGGCCTCTCTCCTTTCGGCCACCCCGGGCCCGCGTGCCCACTTCATGCACCAAGATGGCCGCCCGGCCCCAGTGCGACCCGGGCCTAGAGGCGCCACTCCGGCTGGAGGACAGCACGCTTCCAGGGGATGAGAGAGGGAGGAGCAGTTTCTATCGCACCTTTGAACTCCCCCGGGACGATGGGTTTCGATCGGCCCTCCGGCCTCCCTGAGGGCTGGCTCCATGCCTGCTGGGTGTCTGGGACTCCTCCCGACCCGGCCCTGAAAGGATCAAAAGACTATAGCAGGAAATCCCGACAAGCGACCCCCAGGTGACAAGACCCCTGCCTGCACAGACTCCGGACATCAAAGAGGGGTCGACCTATAACAAGGGGTGCTCTGGGTCTGTCCGGCAGATTCGACGCTGGAACAACGAGAGCCTGCCGACGTGGTCGCGGCTCCTGGAACTTGAACCCACCTGAGCCCTGCTGAGTGACTCGCGGCTCCCTGAAGATCGTAAGACCTCCGAACTTGTACCTGAGCCCTGCTGAGTGACTCGCGGCTCCCTGAAGATCGTAAGACCTCCGAACTTGTACCTGAGCCCTGCTGAGTGACTCGCGGCTCCCTGAAGATCGTAAGACCTCCGAACTTGTACCTGAGCCCTGCTGAGTGACTCGCGGCTCCCTGAAGATCGTAAGACCTCCGAACTTGTACCTGAGCCCGCTGAGTGACTCGCGGCTCCAACCGACTCTCACGGTCCCGCCGGACCCCGACTACAACATCGTATCCCCCAGCTCGAGGATTGTGAGCTGTGCGCCGGATACGTCCCTGCTTGAACCTTTACCAGAGACTGTCCCGCTACCCCCTACCCCTTCCGAGACTCTTGAGCCCGTGCTCACCTTGTACATATTTGCAGTGATAACCTACTTGATAAAGATTGTTTTCTCAGAATACCCGGTGTGGTCACTCTGTGTCGTGTGGTGCCAGAAGTACGATCCTAGATACGAGATTCCTCCCCCTGGGGAGTCTCCCGCCAGTGCCCGGCTACGATACCTTGAGGGTGGGACTCAGGGTAGTCAGGACCCCTTCCAGGCTCCTCTGAGGTCGCCGTCTAACATTGGTGGCAAGCGACGGGATTCGGGCCCATCACCTAGAGATCGTACCGTGAACAACGGAAGCACTACCGACAAAAATGGCAGAAGGAAGCGCCGTGAGCCCTGCAGAAACCAGCGCCAACAGGGTGTTCCAGGTGGAGCAGCTAGAAGAATACACACACAAGGAGCTAAAGCAATTCTGCAAAGAACTTAAAATCGCTACCACTGGTCTCAACACTAAAGAGGATTTGCAGAAAGCACTGAAAACTTGGGTGGAGACCGGGGCCTCCCGCCCGGAAGGCACGGGGGAGCGCCCCGACGAAGCCGAACCCCCCCAAAGTGGAAGCAGTAGCAATCAGGTGCGAGGCATCGTACCGGACGGGGGCCTATCCCCAGAAGAGCTCGCGGACAGAGAGAGAAGCCGCAATCATGAACTCGAGTTAGCCAAACTCAAAATCGAGGGCGAATTGAAGTTAGCGGAAAAAAAGCTAGCAGTAGAGCAAATGCGTGTACAAGGCGAACTAGAAGAAAAGAAGCTCCAACGGGAGCACGAAGGAAGGAAGCTCCAACTAGAGCACGAACGCAGCTTGAAAGAAATCGAGCTCAAGGCCAGAAGCGAGGATGGAAGGCCCCCGGGAAACCGAGAGACGGCCTCCCCAGCGGAACAGAAGGTCCACATCCCCAAGGATGTGGTCAAGGAATATTATAAAAACAATGACATTCAGCAATGGTTCAGGGCCTACGAGGTCGCCATGACCTCCCATCGGATCCTGCAGAAGGATTGGGGGGCGGGGTTGTGGGGGCGGTTTCTGAGCGAAGGAAGGGACACCCTGCTCGACCTACCTCTCTCCCTGCAGACCTCCTACAGCCACATGAAAGAGGCACTACTCACAAGATACGGCCTCACCCCAGAAATGTACCGTCAGCGATTCCGGGACTGCCGGAAGATCCCGGGCACCACCTGGGTGGAGTATGTAAACTTTTTCAGTCGGGCCTTCGATGGGTGGATCAAGGGCAGCAAAGTCACCACCCTTGCCGAACTCACTGACCTCATGTTGTGGGAACATCTGGCTGCGAACTGCTTCATAGAACTACGTCAGCATCTGCTTGACAGCAAGCTCACAGATCCCCGGAAGCTGGCTGTGGAGGCCGACCGCTGGACCAACACCCGGGTCTCCCGGGGCATGGTAGGAGAGTACCCCCGAGCCGGTCAGGGACCACCCCGCCAGAGAGGGGGAGGGAACCAGGGAGGGCCGAGAGAGTCCCAGCCTAGCCCCCCGAAGACACAACCTCCACCTTTCCCGGCGCCCCCCCCACCGGTGACAGGGCCCCCTGGGAGACGGGGACACCGGGTGACCATCACATGTTTCCGTTGCCAGAAACCCGGGCACTACGCCAATGACCCAGAGTGCCCCATGGCCACCCAAGTCTCCCCTACCACCCCTGCGAGACAGATAGCCAACGTAGCTCTGGGGGAGGAGGTTGAGGAAGCCGAGGAGTGGGAACCCGCAGCAATGGCCCTAGTATCCCTGGGAGATAGAGAGATGATCCCTGGTAGCCTCCTACCCTCCAACACACAGAAGTACGGGCAGCTCGTCAAAATCAATGGCCACCAGGTAGAGGCCCTGCGGGACACCGGGGCCAGTATCACCGGTGTCCTCAGGCACCTAGTCCCCGAGGAGCAGATCCTCCCCAACGTCTTTTGCCCCGTAATATCCGCAGACAATAGAGAAAGTATGTGTCAGGTAGCCCTGGTGCCGTTTGAGTGGGGAGGGGTGATAGGTAAACTCAAGGTGGCCGTAAGAACCTCCCAGCCGGTCGACTGCCTCTTAGGGAACGACCTAGAGAGTTCTCCCTGGAAGCACGTCGAGCGCAAGGCCCACCTAGGAATGATGGGACTCCCCGAGTGGGTGTGCGCCACCACCCGATCTATGTCAGCCCGGCTCACTCCCCGGAGAGAAGTCGAGAACACCCCGATCGAAGAGACCAGTACAGTCCCCGCCGAGGGTCCTCCCGTCCCCCCAGCAGAAGGGTCCGTCGCCCGCGACGAACCCGCACCATCCGACCCCGCCCCGGTCCCCGAGTTGGGAGTTCTACCTGAGTTGGCCCATTGGCGCCACGAGGGCGGGCCCACTCGGGAAGAGTTTTGCCGGGAGCAAGCCACTTGTCCTTCCCTGGTCGGACTGCGGCGCCAGGCCGAGGGCCAAGCCGCAGGTGACCAGACCGGGACACACCGAATCTATTGGGAAAATAGCATCTTGTACAGTGAGCAGAAGTCGGTGGAGTTGGGATCCGGACGGGTACTGGTGGTACCCCTCCGCTTCCGAGATTTCCTCCTGGGCTTAGCCCACGACGTCCCCCTCGCCGGCCACCTGGGTCAGGACAAGACCTACAGCCGACTCGTGACCCATTTTTACTGGCCTAGAATGAGAGCAGCGGTAGAGGCCCACTGCAAGTCCTGCCCCACGTGCCAGGCTAGTGGGAAGAGTGGGGGGAAGTGCAAGGCTCCCCTCCAACCCTTCCCGGTCGTCAGTACCCCTTTTGAACGAGTCGGAATCGACATCGTGGGACCACTGGACCCCCCCACCTCCCAAGGCCACCGTTTCATCTTGGTCCTCGTGGACCACGCCACCCGCTATCCTGAGACTATTCCCCTACGCACCATTACGGCCCCCGTGGTGGGCCGGGCCCTGATGGGAATCTTTTCCAGGGTGGGTTTTCCCCGCGAGGTCGTGAGCGATCGCGGCACTAATTTTATCTCGAAGTATATGACGTCCCTGTGGCAACAATGTGGGGTGTCCTATAAGTTCACCACCCCGTACCATCCCCAAGGGAACGGCCTAGTAGAAAGGTTTAATAGGACTTTGAAAGGGATGATCGCTGGCCTAGAAGAGCCCCTCCGGCGTAAGTGGGACGTCCTGCTCCCCTGCCTCTTGTTCGCTTACCGGGAGGTCCCCCAGAAGTCCTTAGGGTTCAGCCCGTTTGAATTACTCTATGGACACCCCGTCCGAGGTCCCCTCAGTTTGGTTAAGGAAGGGTGGGAGGCAGCACCCCAGACCACCCCCCGAGATGTGTTCCAATACGTCCTGGCCCTCCGAAACCAAACCAGGAAGTTCCGAGAACTGGCCGAGGCCAACCTGGAGGCAAGTCAAGAGGAGATGAAGCGCTGGTACGACCAGAATGCCACTCTGGTCGAGTTCCAGCCGGGCCAGCAGGTGTGGGTCATGGCCCCCGTGAAGCCTGGCGCCCTCCAGGACCGATGGACTGGGCCCTACAAAGTGGTTGAGCGGAAGAGCGAAGTCACATACTTGGTGGACGTCCAGTCACCTCGGGATCCCCTCCGGGTCCTGCACGTGAACCGCCTCAAGCCTCACTTCCAGCGGACAGAACTGAGCCTCCTGCTGGCCACCGATGACGGGGCCGAAGATGAGTCGGATCCCCTCCCGGACCTCCTGTGTGTCAAGGAGCAGGATGGCTCCGTGGAAGGAGTGAACCTCTCCCCAGCCCTCACTGCCCAGCAACAAGCGGACTGCCGCCAGCTCCTGAGACAATTTTCCGACCTCTTCTCCCTGACCCCCCGGGTCACCAACTGGTGTGTTTATGACGTGGACACCGGGGACAGCCCGCCGGTGAGACACTGAGCCTACCGGGTTCCTGACCGGGTCCGGTCCTGCATTCAAGCGGAAGTCTCGAAGATGTTGACCCTGGGGGTGATCGAGCCCTCTGACAGTCCCTGGGCCAGCCCCGTGGTCCTGGTCCCGAAGGCAGCGGCCCCCGGTGTCGCCCCCGAGCTCCGATTCTGCGTGGACTACCGGGGGCTCAATGACGTTACCCGAGCCGATGCCCACCCCATTCCACGAGCCGACGAACTCATTGACCGACTAGGGGCAGCCCGGTTCCTCAGCACATTCGACCTCACCTGCGGATACTGGCAGATTGCGCTCACCGAAGGGGCCAAGGAGCGGTCCGCTTTCTCCACCCCCGATGGGCACTACCGCTTCCGCGTAATGCCCTTCGGGATGAAAAATGCCCCGGCCACTTTCCAGCGACTGGTGAATAGGGTCCTGGCCGGGCTAGAACAGTTCAGCGCGGCCTATCTGGACGACATCGCTGTCTTCAGTTCAGAGTGGAGTGAGCACCTCCAGCACCTCCGGAGGGTGCTAACCGCCCTGCGCCAGGCAGGCCTCACAGTAAAAGCCAGCAAGTGCCAGATCGGGCAAGGATCCGTGGTCTACTTGGGGCACCAGGTTGGGAGTGGCCAGGTCGCCCCTCTACAGCCAAAGATCGACGCCATCCTGGCCTGGGAACCACCCATCACCCAGACGGAGGTCCGAGCCTTTCTGGGACTCACGGGCTACTACCGAAGATTCATTCGGGGGTATGGCAGCCTTGTCGGCCCTCTCACAGAACTCACGTCTAAAAGACAGCCAAAGAAAGTGCAGTGGACGGCTGCCTGCCAGGAAGCTTTCGATGCCCTAAAAAAGGCCATGTGTACTGCCCCCGTCCTCCAGGCTCCCGACTACGCCAAGGAGTTCATAGTCCAGACCGATGCCTCCGAGCATGGCATTGGGGCCGTCCTGTCCCAAGTAAATGACCAAGGCCTAGACCAGCCCGTCGCCTTCCTCAGTCGGCGGCTGTTGCCCCGAGAACAGAGATGGAGCACCATAGAGCGCAAAGCCTTTGCCGTGGTCTGGGCACTCAAAAAGCTACGACCCTACCTGTTCGGCACCCATTTCAGAGTCCAAACTGACCATCGGCCCTTGCGATGGCTCATGCAGATGCGAGGAGAAAACCCCAAGCTACTGCGGTGGTCAATCTCCCTCCAGGGGATGGATTTCACCGTGGAACACCGCCCTTGTACGGACCACGCCAATGCTGACGGCCTCTCCCGGTTCTTCCGCCTCAGCGAAGAGAACCCCCCAAGCTGATGGGCAGTTCTCTCCGGCTTTCAGCTGGGGGGGACGCGTGTTGGACCCGGCCTCGTAGAATGGCCCTCCGTGCCCCCGCACCACCGAAACCTGGTACCTACAGCCCAAGCCCACGGCCCAGCCGAACCTCCCCACCAGGACACACGCACCGACCCGGACATCCCCGTCCCTGGCCTCTCTCCTTTCGGCCACCCCGGGCCCGCGTGCCCACTTCATGCACCAAGATGGCCGCCCGGCCCCAGCGCGACCCGGGCCTAGAGGCGCCACTCCGGCTGGAGGACATCACGCTTCCAGGGGATGAGAGAGGGAGGAGCAGTTTCTATCGCACCTCTGAACTCCCCCGGGACGATGGGTTTCAATCGGCCCTCCGGCCTCCCTGAGGGCTGGCTCCATGCCTGCTGGGTGTCTGGGACTCCTCCCGACCCGGCCCTGAAAGGATCAAAAGACTATAGCAGGAAATCCCGACAAGCGACCCCCAGGTGACAAGACCCCTGCCTGCACAGACTCCGGACATCAAAGAGGGGTCGACCTATAACAAGGGGTGCTCTGGGTCTGTCCGGCAGATTCGACGCTGGAACAACGAGAGCCTGCCGACGTGGTCGCGGCTCCTGGAACTTGAACCCACCTGAGCCCTGCTGAGTGACTCGCGGCTCCCTGAAGATCGTAAGACCTCCGAACTTGTACCTGAGCCCTGCTGAGTGACTCGCGGCTCCCTGAAGATCGTAAGACCTCCGAACTTGTACCTGAGCCCTGCTGAGTGACTCGCGGCTCCCTGAAGATCGTAAGACCTCCGAACTTGTACCTGAGCCCGCTGAGTGACTCGCGGCTCCAACCGACTCTCACGGTCCCGCCGGACCCCGACTACAACATCGTATCCCCCAGCTCGAGGATTGTGAGCTGTGCGCCGGATACGTCCCTGCTTGAACCTTTACCAGAGACTGTCCCGCTACCCCCTACCCCTTCCGAGACTCTTGAGCCCGTGCTCACCTTGTACATATTTGCAGTGATAACCTACTTGATAAAGATTGTTTTCTCAGAATACCCGGTGTGGTCACTCTGTGTCGTGTGGTGCCAGAAGTACGATCCTAGATACGAGATTCCTCCCCCTGGGGAGTCTCCCGCCAGTTCCCGGCTACGATACCTTGAGGGTGGGACTCAGGGTAGTCAGGACCCCTTCCAGGCTCCTCTGAGGTCGCCGTCTAACACTTGGGTATAAAGAAGGAACCTCTGTAACCAGAACTTTAGATATCCCTGTACGAAACTTTGAAACTGAATCCTGGAACTTCGACGATCTGCACAACGCCAGATGACTGAAGAATCTCCCTTGGGGTAAAGGAGTTACTCCCCTATTTGGCAGGCACCAACAAAGCATCTGACTGGTGTGCATCTCGGAGGCTCCCGTCGGACTCTGAAGTAATTGCATAACAGGAGGTGGATCTCCAAAATTCCGCGAGGCCGACCCGAGTCCCCAGCAAAGCTGAGACCCGTAGCTGTCGTGGGTAATGTGGAACCGGACCTCCTGGTCACCGCGCACATTTGGAAGTGCATCAGCTTCTCGATGTCCTTTGAGGCTGTGCATTGGGTTACTTGTAGCCCAGGCCTGAGCACCTTTTCCACTGAAGATTGCTGGCCTACAATCCATGGCTGTTCTGTGAGCCTGCCTTTTGTGTGTTCGCTCGAGGCTCCTTCATGATCCCAGGTCCGTCGACTGGTGGGTCCCTGTGAAGGTAACTCTTACTTTAATTGGGCGTCTCTGGTTGCTCCAGATGTGCCCTGACTCTCCATTGCTTGGGGAGTCCCCAGGACCTTGCTGGTCCGCACCGAAGCATTTCTTCTTTTCCTCCATGGGTTGCTGTTGCCAAGGCTTGTTGTGTTCCATCTGGGCCCCAACGCTGCAGCACTCGACATCCTTTCTGGGACAGCTCGAGTCAGTTCCTGGTCATCCTCGACGCCTCCTGGGCCTCGTGGCTAAAGAGTCAAGCTTCCCCTCTCCGCACCTAAAGCACCTGAGATCGGTGGGCATTCGTCTATCATGCCCCTGGTCACTGGCAAGTGACCCAGACTCTGTACCCTCTGCTTTCAGGATCTTAACATCTTCGATCCAGGCTTGGATCTCTTCGGACACTTCTCCTCTTCACAGCATCAGCACTTTTCAGTCTCCTGCCATTGAAAATGACGACGCGACCCGACACCATTTGACACCTTTGTACCCGGCTTCCCTGGGTGAGGTAACACGAGTACTCCGGAGCTCCTGTGGCTGTTGGCCCTAGAACCATGTAAGTCCAAAAGGATTTGTTTCAAGTCCACCTCTAAGTGTGCTTAAACTTTAAAATTCTAACCGGGCCTTTCCCCATAGAAGCTAACAGGAGCTCGCAGCTATGTTCTCACACTGCACACAGCCCCCGTGGGTCCCCTGTGTCACTACCTTGGGGGGTTCCTTGGGGTCCCAGTGATTCTACAGGCTCTAGGCCTTGTATCTTGTTAAGTCGTGGTTCTTATACCACTTTCTTAGTATAGGGTTTTGTCCGCCCCTAGGGCCCAACGTGTATTGTGCTAATTTATTGTAATATTTGAAGTGTAACTTCTGTGCTTTTGCCTCTAGCCTCATAAAGAGACTAGAGGAGTGTGTTTAGTAATAAATACATTTATTTTATATATATTCCTGGTGTGGTCTTCTTTCATTTAGCCACTCAATAGATTATAGACTGGTAAAACAAGCTGCTTTACATTCCTTCAAGACTTAGCCTGAAGGCTGCTCTCCATAGCTACCACCAGGATAGCTTTCATATAAGGTTGTCTTTAACCATTCACCATAAGGGGTTGTTTGGACTGGTGCAAGGTGCCCACTATAACTAGTGGACAGCATATACCAGGCCAACTTCTCACAAATATTGCTCTGTGTAACAGGTGTCTGAAGCGTTTATTCATCAATTTATCGCCCTGTGTAACTGTTGTCTGAGATGTTTATTCATCTAATTATCTCAATGTGTAACTGGTGTCTGAGGTGTTTATTCATCTAATTATCTCAATGTGTAACTGCTGTCTGAAGTGTTTATTCATCTATTTCTTGCCCTGTGTAACTGGTGTCTGAGGCGTTTATTCATCTCATTATATCTGTGTATGACCACTGTCAGAGGTGTTAATTCATCTAATTATCGTCATGTGTAACTGCTGTCTGAGGTGTTTATTTATCTAAATATCACTCTGTGTAACTGATGTGTAACGTGTTTCTTTATCTATTTATCGCCATGTGTAACTGCTGTCTGAGGTGTTTATTCATCTAATTATATTGATGTGTAACTGCTGTCTGAAGTGTTTATTTATCTAATTATCCCTGTGTGTTACTGCTGTCTGAGGTGTATATTTATCTAATTATCGCTCTGTGTAACTGCTGGCCGAAGTGTTTATTCATCTAAATATTACTGTGTGCAACTGCTGTCTGTGGTGTATATTCATCAAATTATCGCTCTGTGGAGCTGCTATCTGAGGTGTTTATTCATCTGATTATTGCTCTGTGTAACTAGTGTCTGACATATGTATTCATCTAATTAATCCCGGGTGAAGTGGGTGTAGCGGGGCTACGCGGAGGGCCACGGAGTTGAGAACAATCTCCGTGGAATTCCGTGGAGCTCCGCTACGCCACCCGCCTACCACCCCCCCTATTAACAATTGATTAAAACGTCAATAAAAAGACTTTAAAGTAAGTAAAAAACACTTACCTTGGCTGCGGCGTCCCCGGGCTTCCCTCCTCGTCTTCATCACAGTCTCTGCGAAAACCGCGCAAGCACACGCGCATGCACGATTCTCGCGAGAACTACACAGTAGTTATAAAAATATGTATTTATTAATATAACACACTTTAAATACCTCACAGTATCTGCTACACACAGATAAACACAAAGCACACAATACTGTAGCACAAAAACAAACGTAAGTAGCACTAATACACAGTGGGTTCCAGGGGGAGACCAAACCATATACTAAAATAGTGGTATAAGAACCACGACTCAAGTCAAGATAGTGTCTAGAGGTTGTAGAGTCGCTGGGACCCCAAGGAACCACCCAAGGTGAGTAAGTAGGGAACCCATGGAGGACGGGTGCAGTGTGAGAACATGACTGCGTGCTACGTACAATTCAAAGAGAGAGTTGCGGTTGCAGTTTTAGTGTTTAAGGACCCTTCCCAGTGGATTACAAAGAAACCCTTTGGGACATAGAAGGTTGGAGAGCCATCCCACCCGTGGATACTGAAGTACTGTGTGTTACCTATCCCAGGAAAGCCAGGTGCATAGGGTAGAAGTGGTGTCAGAAACCTCCGTCGTTCTCAATAGGAAACAAAAAGATGATGGCCGTAGCGCTGAAACTTTTCAGACACTCATCCCCAGTCACAGTTCTGGGTTGAAACCATAATCGTTCTTAAGCTCACTTCGCCACCCAAGTTCAGACACAGCTATATACAAATCAGACCTGACCCTGTGTCTCATGGGAACAGTCCAACCTGAACTGCCAAGCCATGTGTTACCTGGACTGTAAACAAGCATCCTGGGACGGGGTTTGGGCTAACAGCCATCATCAGCCAGGCTAGTTTGAATCCAGTAGCAAAGTGAGCCAGGGACACACATCTGGGCATACCCTGCCAACTTAGTGCGAACAAATCAAACACAAGCAGATAATGGAAGGAGCGCTGAAACTTTTCAGACACTCACCCCCAGTCACAGATCTGGGTTGGATCCATCATCATTCTTTAGCTCACTTGGCCACTCCAGTTCAGACACAGCTATATGCAAATGAGACTTGACCCTGTGCCTCCTGGGAACAGTCCGACACGAAGTGCCAATTCATGTCTTCCCTGGACCGGAAACAAGCATTCTGGGACCGGGTTCCGGCTAACAGCCTTCATCAGCCAGGCTAGCTTGTATCCAGTGGCAAAGTGAGCAAGGGACCCACGTCTGGGCATACCCTGCCAACTTATTGCGAACAAAGCAAACATAAGGAGATGATGGACGGAGCCCTAAAACTTTTCAGACACTCACCCCAGTCACAGATCTGGGATAAATCCATCATCATTCTTTACCTCACTTCGCCACCTCAGTTCATTTTCAGCTATATGCAAATCAGTCATGCAAATCACACTTGACCCAGTGTCTCATGGGAACAGTCCAACCCCAACTGACAAGCCATGTCTTCCCTGGACCGGAAAGAAGCATCCTGGGACCGGTTTTTGGCAAAGAGCCCTCATCAGCCAGGCTAGCTTTTGCTTTCTCGCCCTAAGTGCGGCAGGTATGCTCAGACGTGAGTCCTGGGCTCACTGTGCCACTGGAATCAAGCTATCCTGGCTGAAGAGAGGTGAAACCCCGAAATCGGTCCTAGGATGCTTGTTTCCGGTCCAGGAAGGACCTGGCTTGGCAGTTCGGGCTGGACTGTTCCCATGAGGCACAGGATCAAGACTTATTTGCATATGGCCAGATCTGAACTGGGGTGGCATGGTGAGCAAAAGAATGATGGATTTAACCCAGGTCTCTAGACTGGGGGTGAATGTTTTGATTTGTTTTGCATTTCGTCCATCAATTGTGTGTCTTTAGCTTGAATCCAGTGGCAAAATGAGCAATGGATCCAAGTCTGGGCATACCTGGTAGTTCTCAATTGGAGCCTTCAAAGAAATGTCTCTGCTGGGAAGAAGAAAAGTGTCCGGTGGAACCCACAGGTGTATTTTTGAAGGAAGGAACCTGAAGGGACAGAGTCTGGGTCACTCAGGAGTGACCAGGGGCTCAGTAGACGAATGCCCACCGATGTCGGGTGCTTCAGGTGCTAAGAGGGATACCTTGACTCTGCAGCCACAAAGACCAGAAGATGTCGAGGATGACCAGGAGCTGGATGGGAGCTGTCCCACAAAGGATGTTGAGTGCTGAGGCGTCGGTGTCCGGCTGGAGCACACAACAAGCCTTGGCAGCGGCAACCCACGAAGATGGTCGAGGAAGGTCACAGTCTGGCCTAGCAAGGATCATGAGACTCACCACAGCAAGGGGAGTCAGGGCAGGTCTGGAGCAGCCAGTGGAGCTCGAGAAAATCAGTGTTGTCCCTTCAATGAAACAACTTAACCACACAAAAAGGAGTAGAGGATAACAAAATATTTCTAGGTGTGGTGGCACGTGCTATGTGTCCAAATACTGCCCTCACTCACACAATTGTGTGACATGCTTCATCATCGGGCTGCTTCAAAACCCCACTGTGCAACCCATCACCTAGGGTGGAGCATAGGGGAGAAGAAGACAAGACAAAACACATAAAAGCAAAATATATAAATCGACTGGGATCACCGGAAGTGGAAGTGCACTGTGAGTTAAAACTAGCTCGGAGGTGTCGCTATGCATAAAGTTTATTCCTGGACCCTCCCGCCAGGATTAAAAATGTGAAGGATGGTGGTGACTGCAAGAGATTATGAACTCCTTCCTTACACCCCTCCTTACTGCCAATTTGCCAGCATGTTTCAGCCTTCTCTACGGGAGAGTGCTATTTATGGGATACCTCGGTGCAGGAACAATTTGTTCTGGCACTCTGTTATGTTATGTTATGTTATTTGAATTTGTAGCATGCACAGATACTCCGAGGAGTGTCCCGGTGCGAACCTTGAGGAGTGAGGGGAAACTGATTAAATGAAAAGGAATGTTTTCAGATTTATTTTGAAAAGAGTGGGGTCCTGAATGCTACGGAGAGCGAAAGGAAGCAAATTCCAAGCCAGAGTGGCCCTCAAGGCAAGGGAGCTGCCACCCATCCTTTGCAGGTGAAAGTGGGGAACATGAGCTGGGAGTTGAGAAGCAGAGCACAGTTGTCTATTTGGGGTGTAGAACATAAAACGTTTCCATAAATAGATAGGACCGGAAGCATACAAGGCACGTTGTGGCTTGACCAAAGCTTTGAACTTAACTCGTTCGGTCACAGGCAGCCAGTGAAGTAGACTACCTGTAGTTTGTTAAGCAAGTAGCCCATTAAGCCAATGTTCAAAGCATTGGCATAATGTATACGCAAAAGAATTAGGGCTCCGGTTACCTTTTCTTTAGCAGCCCTAGGAAGAAGTGTTAAAAATTTTCTAAGGGATTTGAGTATCCCAAAACAGCTCCCAGTAAGCCTCTTGATCTGGGTGGAGAAAGACAGATTCTCTTCAAACCAGATCCTCCAGATTCTTGGCGGGTTGCCCCGTTGAGGCTGGCTAAGAATAATCAGCCGACCAAAGTGCTTCTCTAAACAGAGGGGGGAATCTTCCATAGAGGAGCCTTTCAGATTAGTCCTCATTGCATTTAAGTTGAGCAGAGGACAGCCAATGAAAAACTGCTGTCAAACTATTTTTTGCCGAGGAAGTGGAACACTCAGATTTTCCTCAAGTGAACAAAAGCTGAGTATCATTGGCATATGCAATAATTTTGGCCCCCAGATCCTCCGCCAGTTGAACCAAAGGCGTAAAATAAATGTTAAAAAGAAGGGGGCACAACTGCACTTCAGAAAATGAGGTAACCTAGATCCTGGGACCGGTAAGGTCCTGACGAAGGCTGGCGTGACCCTGCACTATGGGCACATAATAACTAAGCCTGGGCGTAGTGGGCGTAGCGGGGATATGCGGAGTGCCATGGAGTTGATAACTCCGTGGTGCTACGCCAAGCCGCCTCCCATCGGCCCTATTAGTAACAATTGCTAAAATTTTAAAAAATAACTTTAAAGCACCTTACCTTATCTGCGGCGTCCCTGGCTGGCCTCCTCCTCTCTTCATCGCGTTTGCGGTTAAAACTGCGCATGCGCAGGCACCCGCGCATTTCTCGCAAGAAATGCGCATGCGTGGCCAGTTTTCACCGCGAACGAGATGAAGAGAGGAGGAAGCCAGCCGGGGATGCCACAGATGCCGCAGATAAGGTAAGGTGCTTTAAAGTTATTTTTTAAAACTTTAGCAATTGTTAATAATAAGGCGGGTGGGAGGCGGGGGCAGGCCAACTCCGTTCCGCCGCGGAGTGTGCAGGGTTTTGCCTACTCCGTGTTCTCTACGGAACGCGAAGTAGGCAAAACTCCGCACATTCCGCGGGCGGAGCGGAGCTCTCCAACCACTTTTAATAACGGCTGAAACAAGTCGACAAACAGGCATTAAAAAGAGGGGTGTAAGGAGCTCATAATCTCTTCCAGTCACCACCATCCTTCATGTTTTTAATCCTGGCCGGAGGGTCCAGGAATAAACCTTATGCATAGCGACACCTCCGAGCTAGTTTTAATTCACACTGAGATTCCAGTCAATTGATATATTTTGCTTTTATGTGTTGTGTCTTGTTTTCCCCTACTCTATTGCTCCACCCAAGGCATTGGGTTACACAGGGGTGTTTTGAAGCAGCCTTATGGTGAAGCAATGTCACACATTTGTGTGAGTGAGGGCAGTATTTGGACACATAGCAAGTGCCACCACACCTAGAGATTTTTTATCACCCTCTGCTCCTTTTGGTGTGTTTAAGTTGTTCCTTGGGGGGCCGGAGTAGAGGAGCACATATTCTTCATCCCCTTTTTTTGTGTTGAAGGTTCCTCCAATGGACCCACAGACCGAAGGTACAGGAGTCGCGAGGGGACCTCTAGCAGTTTTACAAAACAACAGCTTGCAGGGCACAGAGTGTGAAGAGGCCAAAGTCCTTTGTAGGGATTGGGCACAGAGTTTAGGGCTATCGACAGTCCAATGCACTTAGTTGGGGAATGCAAACAATCATATGCATTTGCAAAAGAACACGGTGCACAGGGGTTTGGGTTATGAGGTCCCCACAACGGATACTGGCCTCAAACTTGGTAAGAGGGCAGCTTGACCTCGAGGAACAGTGGAACCCACCTCCTGTGTTGCTGGATCCTTCGGAGTCCACAGGAGCTCAGGATCAGCAGACTGGTCAATTGCGTTATGGTGCCTGTGAATGCAGGGGAGTGACTCCTTCATCCCAAGGAAGATACTTCAGATGTCCTTGATGCTCCACAGGTCCTGCATGGAGCCTGTATGGTGCACGGGCACAGACAATGCTTTGGACGGAGAGGGAGACGAAGTCGGGCCCAGTCAAAGTCCAGTGAAGTCCAGAATATCCAGACGGTCGAAGTTCAGTGGTTTCTTGTTCAGAATCTGGTCCACGTCGAATCTAGGGTTCTACAGCCAGATAAGTCCTTTTGTACCCACGGGAGAGTGTTGGACAGATTCAGGGGATCCTCCCAGGGGAAGGTCAGGCGAGTGGGGAGGATAGTCCCCTGTCCTTTGTCAAGTTTCGTGCCAGAGCAGGAGCGAACGGCTCCCATGACTGTTTTGAACTGGATTCTGCACAGGGACACCAAGTGTACCCCAGATGCAGACTTTCAGGCACTTTGGAAGTGCACCCACCCAGCCTCAATACTCTAAATGTTGTCTGGGAAGTGGTCATACCTCCCTGTGACAGAATGCCTATTGTGCTGCCTTCCTCTGCTCAAGCTTGGCTCAGCAGCAGGAGGGCAGAAATGTGTCTCTGGCCGGTGGCAACCATTTTGTGCTGCCCGGGTCGAGAAGGCTGGTACCGGGAAGACCAGTGACCCCACGAAGCTTGCTTTAGAAGGGTGGAATCATACCTCCCACACCAGTTAACAGTCTGGAGGTATGACTCCAAGGTGTTTGATACCAAACACAACATGTTTTGTTGCAGCCGTTTTCCAGATAACATTTTACGCAAGCATATAACGCACCTCTACCTATATGTCTGGCAGCGGCACCGACAACCCAGGAGAATGGTCTCCGAAGGCTGCAGAGGGGCTCGGGTCATGCAGAGGCACCCTCTCACGTAAAACCCAGCACCCTGCCTTCAGGATTGTCATGGCCTGCTATAGGGGTGACTTATACGTTTTAAGTATAGTGACCTATAGATATAGTAAACCTATATCTACCGTAAGTGGTGCAAGCACCAGCTTACACAGGCTGCAATGACAGGCATGTAGTTCCATTTTGCATAGCCTCTCATGGGTGGCATAATGCATGCTTCAGCCCATGGGAAGCATCTGGGGTACCTATGTCCTGGATACATGGGTACCATATAGTAGGGACTGACAGGGGTACCCCAGTATCCAATCTGGAGTGTACCTAAGTACATGCATACATTTTTAGGGAGAAAGCAGATAGACTGGGGTCCTGATTACCAGCAACCCAGTCAGACTAGTCAGAAACAGTGTAACATCAAGCAAAAAGTGGGGGTAACCAGAAGAAACAGATCCTACTTTCCTACAATCACTCTGTGTCATTGCTCTCTGAGGTGTTTATTCATCTAATTATCTTAAAGTGTAACTGCTGTCTGAGGTGTTTATTCATCTCATTATTGGTATGTGTGACTGCTGTCTGAGGTGTTGTTCATCTCATTATCGCTCTGTGTATTTGTTGTTTCTGGTGTTTTTTCATCTATTTATGGCTTTGTATAGTTATCTGGTGTGGAGTACATTCATAATAATCATCAGTAAGGGTAGCTGCTGTCTGATGTTTGAGGGCTACATCAATGTATCCAAGCTGTTCTGTCTCCATATATAAATTCAGTTTTATCTCATTGTATTTGAGCATTGATTGTTTAACCCACTGAGCTATCTTAGCAGTCTAGCGAGCTGCTCTGGGGCTGGTCTTGCAAGGGTGTCCCGGATGCAGGAGCTCTAAGCGCTGTGCAGACAGGCTGGAGACTGCTGTGATGATACACATCTCTGGAGCGCGCTGACCCACTATCAAGGCCATCTCAGGCCTGAGGGGCTGGCTGCATGGGAACGCCCCTGTACCACTGACTATCAGGGCCATCTCAGGCCTGAGGGGCTTGGAGCACTCGGAGTCCTGGAACAGAGCACGTGTCCTTATGATGGAATGGCGGGAACCTTCACATCGTGGGCAGGGTACGACTCTGCCATGGATTTCCCCCCTCCTTGCCCAATCTGGGCAGGCTCCAGGTGTGCCAGGGTGCCCAGCACAGCTGTGACTCTGCACTGTCTCCTTGTTACACCAGTAACTTCCACAATTGCTGTGTTGGAGAGGTGTATGCCCAGGTGCTGTCCTGCTGCACCAGAGCTCCCTTAGGAATGTGAGCTGTCCTGGGCCCAATCATATGTTGGGTGCTCCCATGTGTAACTTCTAGACTTGAGAACATGTCATACATGACACAGACATTGAAGTCAGAGAGAAAACCCAGATTTGTTTGGTGTTGTGTTTAATTCAATATATGTAATCTCTCGCTGTAACACTTTAAGTTAACTAAGCAATTTAGAAACAGAAATAATAGTTGCATCTTTTCCAGCTACAGTTGTTTTTTTTTATTGTGAAACTTGCATCACTCACCTAAATTGTTTGCTGGCGCTACAGCTGCGAGACAACTTGTTTACAGTGATTTGTTGATGCTGTGTGTTCACATTGATTTAATTTGCAGCGGTGCTTGAAATGCAAATATAGATGTATAGTTACTCAGTATTCCAGAATAAATGCTTACTGCTTAGAAGTGTCGGTACTCTCCCATTAAAAGTATTGGACCTCTACTGAGAAGTGCAGGCACTCTCCCTTTAAAACCAAAGAAGTGTAGGTACTCATCATTACCTGACAGTACCTGCCAATTTATGGTGCTAGTTTGCAATTCATTAATTAATTTGAAATTTACTAGACTTTTTTAGGAGAATTCACATGGAAAATGCACTTTTCCAGATATTTTACCTGCTTTCTGTTAAAGCATCACCATCTTTGTGATGGTTGTGGAATTGGAGCAGATACACTGGACATGCTCAGACAGCAGGTACACAAAACCAAGCCATTCCAGTGACTGCCACAACATCATAATGATACAATAGGAATGAAGCAAGCCTCTTCCTGGGACACGGCCTCTTTTTCGTGGCTCATCTAACATCCTAGGATCACCCCTGCAGCATCTTTGCAGCCTGGCCTTATGCCTGGGTCTCATCCTTAATACATGAATCCCTTAGCACTTCTGTAGCCATTAATAAGTGAATCAGAGGCGCCTTGAGAAGCATTACGAAGATCTAAGCACTAAACAAAGTGGCTGCTACAGCCCTTCACCCAAGTTAACAAAGTGTGGATTTTTGGAGAGGTGGTCGTAACACCGACGGTCAGTGGGGGCCAGCAGAAAATGCTGATGCCACATAGAGCACAGAGCACAGAGCACAGAGTGAGGCCAAGTGCATACTCTGTGCTGGGAGTGACCATGTGGCCAAAATAACTGACTTCTGAGGGTCACGGTGTTCCTGACACTAAAGGTTGCCAGGGGCTAAGAGGAAAAGATGCTGCCCGAGCGGGTAGCCCGTACTGTCTGTGAGTTCCTGCCTGACACAAGATAGTTTAGAAGGACAAGCTGTTCCTGAGCAGTAACTGGGAGAGTAGCAGGGGTACAGAACACAGAGTAAAGATCACATTCTGGCATCAGATTGGGCACTGAGTCCTCAGGACGCGTCTGCACAGCGTATGAGCTCAGACCGAACACTATGCCTAGGACACTCCCAAGATGCAGGATACAGCTGTGTGCTCCTGTGGGGCTCAGCAGGGGATGGATGAATGCTGTAGACAGTGGTATCTCTGTGGAGGTCTCCTAGTGACTCCCGAGGATTTGGTAATGTGCGTGGACACAGATTTCCTTGCCCTCTTACAGGGAGAGCAAGAACAGGGACAGGGGGCTTAGAGCTTTGGAGTTACTGATTTGAGAGTAATGGGAGCTTTATGAAATGTTGCACTCATTCAATGGATTCCAATCAGCTTTCAGAGCAAATGTGGTGTATATTTGACATGCTCGCTAAGTGCCCTTTGGCAATGGGCAAACAGGATTTGGAGGATCCCCAGAAATGGTCCAGTCACTCCACAGTGGAAGGTACCTTTGAGCCACTTTCACACAGGCTGCCTAGTTAGGGCACTGACCATGTGGTGATGTAATCAGTGCTAATATTAGAGAAGAGGATTCCGTGCTCTCACTGCCTTCATCTCCATGGTGGCTTTTGCTCTCTACTCGGTGGTCAGATGAGCCACCTGTAGACAAACACACTGATGGTGAAGCACAACTTCCTGTTGTTTCTCTGCTTTGTGCGTACGTATTGAATGCACAGAGCTCACATGTAGATTCATAGCAATGTAACACAATTCGCAAGAGGAGGAATCTCAGGATAGATGCCCATGACAAGAGCAGGGGATACTAGCTCATCACCCCAGAAGGCTTGATTGTACAGAGAGTGGTCAGGGGGAAGATACTAGGATGTGGGCAGAGGATTGCTCATTTCCTTGTGGAAGAGTAGGAGGAGGGTGCTTTTTCAGCTCTGGACAGATACTTTCCCTGTTCTTGCGATGTCTTCAGCTCACGCACTAACCCTTTGAGTTAAAATTAGGGGCGGGCAGAACACATGGATTTCCATTCCATTAAATACCATGGATTTACTCAAAATCTCCTTGAAATTCCAGATTTCCGAGAGGGGAATGCGTAAGGATAAGTCCCTGGTCCCTTACTGCACAGGTTATTTAGAGAAGAGGTGAATATGTAAAAATATGTCCCCAGTTCCCACCTTCAGTGTGGAATGTGTAAGACTATGTCCCTGATCTCTTTTTGTGGTAGTGTGGGCAAGCAGTTAGGATTATCAGAGGGTTGTGCTAAGCATTCATTGTCACACACAGAGGCAATAAATAAGACACATTCTCAAGAATAAATCAGAGAACAATTGGTAAAAAATAACGTTGTACTTTTATATATATTTGGAAACCAAGAACCTCATTCAACAGTTAATAAATGCATTGAACGTCGATTCTCAACCGAATGCAGTTCGAAACCCAGGCTGCTTACAAGTTTAAAGCAACAGTGGTTAATACCATCAGGCAGATACCTTCGTGGTCAAAGGTAAGAAAAGCATAGGGTTAGATAGCAGAGCATATTTACCGTTGCGGTCATTGCAAGCAACACCCTGCCAGGGAGTTGTGGGGGACAACAGTCGGCCAGAGTTTAGGGGAAGTTTTACTCCAGAGGAGTCAGAGTTTTGGAAGTCCTAGGGTTCGGGCACAGCAGGCTGTTCTCAGTTACCTGGGTCAGAGGTGCCGGAGATCTGGGGATGTAGAATGTGGTCGTCACCTGCGGCGTTCAGATACAGGTCCAGTGCTGGTAGCCTGTCTTGGTTGGGGCGGTCAGGCCCAAGTTGCTGCTTTCACGCAGTCGATGCCACCAGAAAGTGGGTACAGGCTAACCTGTTTCCAGCGTTGTTCATAGGTACTTTGAGGATCCCTCAGACTGGTGAATGCATTCAAGGGATCGGTTACCAGACTAGTGACCAACGAGCCTTGGCTGCTGCCAGTTCTGGGTGGCGAGGTGAAACATGTCAAAGCAGTACATGCTAGTCTTCACTCCGGCTGTCTTCACCGGCGGTGTGCCGGGGATAAGTACCACTAATCCAAAAGGAGGTCCCATGCAATTGGCGAAGGCTGGCAGAGTACAGGTGTTCTTGGAGACTGCACATGTTTCAAGTTTTATGCAGGGATCATTTCCTGGGTCAGCAGCATGTCTTTTTTAATTTTAGAGTTTTATATAGCGTAAACTCGACACAAAGGAATCAGACAGCTTCAAAGGAGCACTAGCTTTTTTTTGCTACGTTACAGATGGACTCATTCATTTTTGGTAGGCAAAGGGAGATTAAGTGATTTGCCCAGAATCACAGAATGTTGAGCATCCCTGCCTAGACTCAAACATCTGAAGTCAAGGTCTTAGGGAGCCACCTAAATACTGAATACTGAATTTAGGGGCATTTACAAGGGGAGACAGGTAGTAGCCAATGGCCTACTTATAGTTAGGGTGCCTACACATTCTAGTGATTACTTCTTTGAGGAAGAGTCACAACCCTAGCCCTGATTCGGTGTTTTCTCAACATTGCAAGATGTTGGAATTTCTGGAGATGGGTTGACCTTGGGTACCCCGCCTTTCCTCCCCGGTAAGTTGAGCAGGAGAAGGCGCTTCGCCTTCCCCACTATCTGGGGGTTCCTGGGTTGGGTTTCAAAGATGGCATTGCCTTTGAAGCTTCCCGCCTGTGAAGGCCATCCTGTCCTGGTGAAGGTGTGAAACACCCCTGCCAAGAGCACGTATTGTTTCTGACCTCTGAGAGCGCTGGCTCTCACCCCATGTGGTCAGAAACTTGTCTGGTGGCAGCAGGCTGGTGAAAACTGGCCAGAGACCCCACTAACATCTGGTTAGGTTTCAGGGGACCCTCTAAAAGGGTCTCCTGTGTGGATTTATTAATAAATCCAACACTGACTTCAGTGAGGATTTATTAAGACAAAAGTTTTGGTACCAAACATCTTAGAAATCAGTGAAGCCATCATGGAGCTAGGAAACTTGTGTTGACAAGTATCCAGCCCAAATACTCCTTATGGCTTCCTTATTCACTTACAAAATCACAGAATGGACTGAACATTGTAGGGGCATATCTGCTCACATTGATATGCCCACACACAGGATATGGTGCACCCTGCCTTAGGCCTAAGGGCCTACTGTAGGGGTGACTTAACTATATCATGTGCAGTGCATAGGAGGCATGTTACACAGGGCTTTGTGCTATGTCAACTCTTTGTATTTTCCTGTGTCAAGAGACTCAGCCTGCAATGGAAGAGTGCATAGTCTTGGTGTGGTGGCCCTGGGGTGGCACAACCAGTGCTGCAGCCCCAGAGGACCCTCTTCAGTACCCATGCTCTAGGTACTAGGGGTACCATTTACCTGGGACTTACAGGGGTAATTGAAGTTGTGCAAAATTGTGTTATAGTTTTAGAGAAAGAACACTGGTACTGGGAACCTGGTTAGCAGGGCCCCAGTACATCTCAGTCAAAGTTGCCTCTTTGCCCAGTACCTCTCCCCTCCCCAGTATCCGCCAGAGGCCATAGGATCCAGACCTCTGCTGATGATGTGCTGTCTGCCCTGGAGCCTTAGGAGGGAGGCCAGGTGGCGCAGGCCAGGGTGGGGAAGGCAGGTGGGCAGGGCTTAGTAACTTTGCCAGCACTGACGTTTAATTGCCTGGGACGTCCCCCGGGTGTGTCTGATCTCCTGCCAGCTCTGCTGTGGTATATATAAGGTACATGATGGACTTCAGAGCACAGGCACTTCCTGTCCGAGCACAACTAAAGGCACCAGCCAACATTCACAGACAGGTGAGTCCTTTCTATATACTATATATCAGAGTGTCCCATGGTGAGCCCAGGGCTTAGCTCCTAACAACAGGCCTACGACTATGGCAGTATTCACCTTTATCCCCTGAAACAAATCGCTTCATTAGGGCATCCCTAAACTTTAACCCCAGACAATAAGTCAATCACTGGGCAGTTTTCACCTTTAACCCCTAAAAACAGCTCTATCACTGGAGGGAGTGGTTTTCACCTTTTACCCTTGACAGTAGAACAGTCATTGGGGCACCCTTCACCTTTAACCCTAGATAATGAGTGCATCATTGGACAGTTTTCACCTTTAACCTAAGAAAATAATTCAATCTCATGTGCAGGCCTCACCTTTAACCCCCTGATAACAGACAGGTCCATCACATGTGCAGTCCTCACTTTTAACCCAAGACCTTAGGTCAATCATGTGAGCATCTTTCACCCCTGACAACAGATCCATCACACGTGCATTCCTCACCTTTAACCCCTGATAAGATATCCATCATGCGTCACTCGTCCTCACCTTCAACCCCTTACAACAGACAGGTCCTTTACATGTGCAGTACTCACCCCTGAGAAGAGGTCCATCCATGTCACTTGTCCTCACATTTAACCCCTGACAACAGACAGGCCCATCACACGTGAACCCCTCACCTTTAACCCTGCAAACAGGTCCATCACAGTGCAGCCCTCACCTCTAACCTCTGACGACAGACAGGTCTATCACAGTGCAGCTCTCACCTTTATCCCCTGATGACAGGTCCATCACACGTGCAGTCCTCACCTTTAGCTGTTGTGCACACCCTAAGAGTGTCTCCATAAGACCCTCCATTGTTTCATCAGTGAAAAAAGGGTACACCAATTGAAGGTGTAAAAAACAATCTTCTCCTTTTTGACATTTAGGGTTCAAGGCCCCTGAACTCATCAATGGCAGAATGAAGGGGGCCCTGAGAACCCCATATCACACAGATATTCAGTGGTCTTGGGGTAAATGGGGTGGGGGGGGAAATTATGAAGGGGCACCTGAGACATCCACATCTCAGGGATAATCGTAGCCCTTGTGAGGGTCGGACTGGGACAGAAAATTGGCCCAAACACCAGAATGAAAGTGGATCCCAATAGTTAATCAGATAGCTAAAAAAATGGGCTCATGTTGCAAATGGGCAGTTGTCTAGGTGTTTTGTAAATTATGGGAAAGGGAATGCATTTATGCTTGCTACAGGCTGTGTTTGTGGTAATATCAGGGAAATCAACAAAGAACACAAGCCCTCTCACTGTACCCAGACCTCTTGCTGTAAGCAACCCTCTCACTGTACCCAGGACCTCTCACTGAACGCAAGCTCTCTCACTGTACCCAGGCCCTCTCACTGAACCCAAGCTCTCTCACTGTACACAGACCATCTTACTGTACCCAGGCCACCCCACTGTGCACAGACCCCCTCACTGTTCACACACCCTCTCACTGCCTACAAGCCTTCTCAATGTGTTCCCAGGCCCTCTAATTGTACACAGACTCTGTCACTGTACCCAGGGCCTCTCACTGTACCAGGCCCTTCACTGTACCCAAGTGCTCTCACTGTACACAGACCATCTTACTGTACCCAGGCCACCTCACTGTACACAGACCCCCTCACTGTTCATATGCACTCTCACTATACCCAAGTGCTCTCACTGTACCCCTACCTTCTCTCTGCACACAGACTCACTCACTGTACCCAGACCTCTCACTGTACCCAGGACCTTTCACTGTACCCAAGTGCTCTGACTGCACTCAGACCCCCTCACTGTTTACAGACACTCTCACTGCCTACAGACCTTCTCAATGTATTCCCAGGCCCTCTCACTGTACACAGACCATCTCACGGTACAAAGGCCCTCACACTGTAGCCAGGTCCTCTCACTGTACCCAGGCACACTCACAGTACCCAGACCCTCTTACTGTATCCAGACCCTCTCACTGTACCCCAGTGCTCTCACTGTACCCGGGCCCTCTCACAGTACACAGAACCCCTCATGGTACACAAATCCTCTCACTATACCCAGGTTCCTCACTGTATCCATGGACCATAACTGTATGCAAAGGCTCTCACTATACTCAGGTCCCTTCACTGTACCCAGGCCCTCTCACTGGACCAAGGCACCCTCATTGCACTCAGGCCCTCTCACTGTACCCAAATGCTCTCACTGAACCCAAGTGCTCTCACTATATGCAGACTCTCTCACTGCACCCAGACCCTCTCACTGAACCCACATGCTCTCACTGTACCCAGGCCCTCTCACTGAACTCAGGCCCATTCACTGTATGGAGATCCTCTCACTGTACCCAGATCCCCTCACAGTAAGCAGACTCTCTCACTGTACCTAGGCCTTCTCACAGTACCCAGGTCCCCTCTCTATACCCATGCCCTCTCACTGAACCCAAGCGCTCTCACTGTACGCAGACTCTCTCACTGTACCCAGGCCCTCTCACTGAACCCAAGCGCTCTCACAGTACCCAGGCCCTCTCACTGAACCCAAGTGCTCTCACTGTACTTATGCCCTCTCACTGTATGCAAGTGCTCTCTCTGTACCCAGGTCCCCTCACTGTACACAGGCTCTCTCACTGTACCCAGTCCTTCTCACTGAACCCAAGCGCTCTCACTGTATGCAGACTCTCTCACTGTACTTGGGCCCTCTAACTGAACCAAAGCTCTCTCACTGTACCCAGGTCCCCTCACTGTACCCATGTCCCCTCACTGTACCCAAGCCCTTTCACTGAACCCAAGCGCTCTCACTGTACCCAGGCCCTCCCACTATAAAGAAGACCCCCTCACTACTCAGGCCCTTTCACTGTACCCAAGCACTCTCTTGATGCCCCAGCTTCTTTGCTACAGCATAGCGACCCTAAACTCCTATTCCTTTATTACCTCATGCTGTGCGCTCTATGAAGAAATCCCATTACAGTACATACATACCATACTGTACATACCATTGCAGTATATACATACCATACCATATATACAACTACAGTACATACATACCATGCACTACATGTCATTACAGCACATACCATTACAGTACATTCATACCATGCAGTACATGTCATTAAAGTACATAAATAACATACAGTACATACCATTACAGTACATACATACCATTCAGTACATGTCATTACAGTACATACATACCATACAGTACATGCCGTTACAGTAGATACATACCATGCAGTACATGCCATTACGGTACATATATACCAAGCAGTACATGTGACTACAGTACATACATACCATACAGTACATACCGTTACAGTACATACATACCATACAGTATGTCATTAGAGTACATACATACCATATGGTACATGTCATTACAGTACATACATACAATGCAGTACATGCCATTACAATACATACATACCATACAGTACCTACCATTACAGTACATACCATACAGTACATGTCATTACAGTACATACATACCGTGTAGTATATACTGTTACAGTACATACATACAATGCAGTACATGTCATTACAGTACATACATACCATACAGAACATACCATTACAGTACATACATACAATGCAGTACATGTCATTACAGTACATACATACCATACAGTATATACCATTACAGTACATACATACTAGGGGTGGGCGGAATTTGCGAAAGCGACTTTCGCAAAGTATCGCGAAAATGTTAAAAATCTCCGCAAACAAGCGGAAATATCGCGAAGATGCGGAAGTTTTTTTCCGGCATGTTCGCAAGATTTTCTGCATGGTTGCGGGTCACCAACTTACCCATGTGGTTGCTTGCGGGCGCGGCCATCTTGCTTTCAGTTGTCTCGCGGTGCATGATCGCGAGAAAAAAGACGTGATCGCGCGACGCATGACGTCACTGCAGACGCGAACTGTCGCGAGACAGCGCAAATGGCTAAAACAATACAACATCTCATGGAGAACGCGACCGGATCGGGAAAACTTGTCGGCGAACGCGGGGATTCAGGTAAGGCGATCGCGCGCGCGCGAGAATGTATTATTTTACAGCGCGAGCAAGAACCAAATTATCGCAAAGCTGCGGAAAGCGGAAATTTTGACATTTCCGCGCTCTCCGCGGAACGCGGAAATGCCAAATTATCGCAAATTCCGCGAACGGAACGGAAATTTTGCCCAGGCCTAATACATACCATGCAGTACATGCCATTACAGTACATACATACCATACAGTATATACCATTACAGTACATACATACAATGCAGTACATGCCATTACAGTACATACATACCATACAGTATATACCATTACAGTACATACATACCATGCAGTACATGTCATTAGAGTACATACCTACCATACAGTACATGTAATTAGAGCACATGCAGACCATACAGTACATATCATTACAGTACATACATACAATGCAGTACATGTAATTACAGTACATCCATACCATACAGTACATACCATTACAGTTCATACATACAATGCAGTACATGTCATTACAGTACATACATTTCATACAGTACATACCATTACAGTACATATATACCATACAGTACATGTCATTACAGTACATACATACCATACAGTAGATACCATTACAGTACATATATACCATGCAGTACATGTCATTAGAGTACATACATACCATACAGTACATGTAATTAGAGTACATACATACCATGCAGTACATATCATTACAGGACATACATACCATACAGTACATACAATTACAGTACATATATACCAACCATATATACCATTACAGTACATACATACCATGCACTACATGTCATTACAGTGCATACATACCATACAGTACATATCATTACAGTACATACATACCATGCAGTACGTGTCATTACAGTACATACATACCATACAGTCCATACCATTACAGTACATACATAAGATGCAGTACATGTCATTACAGTACATACATACCATACAGTACATACCATTACAGTGCATTACATACATACCAACCATATATACCATTACAGTACATACATACCATGCACTACATGTCATTACAGTACATACATACCATACAGTACATACCATTACAGTACATACATACAATGCAGTACATGTCATTCCAGTACATATATACAATGCAGTACATGTCATTACACTACATACATACCATACAGTACATGTCATTACAGTACATACATACCATACAGTACATGCCATTACAATGGATACATACCATGCAGTACATGTCATTACACTACATACATACCATACAGTTCATACCGTTACAGTACATACATACAATGCAGTACGACATTACAGTACAAACATACAATGCAGTAAGTCATTACAGTACAAACATACAATGCAGTACATGTCATTACAGTACATACATACCATACAGTACATACCATTACAGTGCATTACATACATACCAACCATATATACCATTACAGTACATACATACCATGCACTACATGTCATTACAGTACATACATACCATACAGTACATACCATTACAGTGCATACATACAATGCAGTACATGTCATTCCAGTACATATATACAATGCAGTACATGTCATTACACTACATACATACCATACAGTACATGTCATTACAGTACATAATACCATACAGTACATGCCATTACAATGGATACATACCATGCAGTACATGTCATTACACTACATACATACCATACAGTTCATACCGTTACAGTACATACATACCATGCAGTACATGCCATTACAGTACATACATACAATGCAGTACGTCATTACAGTACATACATACAATGCTCCCCTCCCCGTTTCCCAGCTGTCCAGCCCTCCCGACCCCTACTTAATGGCGGCCGCTGCAGTGACAGGTGAGCAAGACCACTGACTCATTGTCAGTGAAATTGCTCTCCCTCCCTCGCAGCTCCACTATTAAGTGAGGCCTTCACCCAAGCCCCTGCACTCTCGAGTGTTGGTGTTTGAGGCCCTCCTCCACCCGCAGGTTTCACCTGCGCCTCATCCCTGGTGGTCCAGTGGACCTCTGTCTCCATTCTCTTGCTTCGTTTTTTTCTCTCATTTTCACTCGTTTTTCCCTCACTGTGGTAAATATTTAATTACCTGTACTATTTTTTATGCGGTAAAGTCTAGTAAGAATAACTCAGTAAAAATAAGAGGCAGAATCCGTGGTATTAGAGGTTCTGAAAGGCTTTATTCCTTACAAGGAATTATGGTTCGAACCATAGGCATCAAATTCCATCACCACGAGGGTTCAGGAAGGGAAGGCAATACATTATTGACAAGTAAAGATATTTATATGAAAAGCATTACATTAAGACAGATGCAGGAGGCGTAACAGCTGATAATATAGATAATAATACACATACGTAATGTAAAAAGGCGTAAACATAGGCGTAGACTAGAAACGTCATTAAACATGATGTCACAGGTGGGTGGATCCATAAGAGAATCCTGCAATGTCAGCAGAAATACTTGGCAGAGATGCGTGCGCAGCCGCATGACGTGTGATTGACGTGTAACTAGAGGGTGAAGGGGACTTGACATTTAGCTCTACATGTGGAGACAGAAGTCTGGGGGGTCATGTCAACCTAATCCCAAATCATATCTAATATCTTATGTTTAAAGAACTGTATTATCCAAAAGGAAAGGTCTCTCGGACGGAATCTATTCTATACTGACTGTTAGTGCGTGTACAAGCGTCTAAGTGTCTACATGAGATGCGAGGGGGCAGGAATCCTCCATAGTAACAGGGGCTATGAATTACTTGCATGAGGACAGTGAGGCCTGGCCCTTTGCTCGGTAGCTGGAAGAATGTTTACCTAAACTACTAGACAGGAATGCATCGGATGAGGAGCGGAGCAGATAATCTTGAAGGTGAAATACAGTTTTTGGCAGGCAACAGGCCGGATCAGGCACCGTTAGCCGCGCAGGGAGTAGGACAAAGTTCATGGATACAGATGCGGGCTCGGACTGGAGCTTTCAGAGGCAGAAGGCAGGAAAAGGCTTGATGGCAGAATTCAGGGCCTACTCGTCTGAACTGTAAAACGTGGAGAGTGAACCACATAAAGTCGGTGGCCTTTCATACTTAGGAACGGAATATCCGACTCATTCATGGCGGATCTGAAAGAGGACATGTTGACGGTGGACGCACATGTATTTGCGTCTTCATAACTGGAACTGGAGGGAACATACATGTACTTGTAGCATGTACATGGAGCCGTTGGGGTCTAAGATAGGGGACATAATCTGATCATAAAATTCATATTTCCTCATTCCCTCCTTGTCCCCTACGGACCCTCAGGAGATATCGATCTTCATCAATCCATCAATCTGTTCATATAGCATCATTTGTTCTTCTTTCTTCTTCCGGGATCTTGAATGAAAACTTGGATGCGGAATACACGATGTGGCACACAAACCACAAATCGCTGGCCCACATTGTAGACATAAGCAGCAACTGAATGAATAGTATGAGAAAGCCAATACCTAGGAAGGATAGAATCCTCCATCCCCAGGCTGACAACACGCTCCAGAACCAACCGGACCAAGTCCAGGTGCCTGGACTCTGGTGTATCTGGCTTATAATCTTATGAAGGCGAGTTATGGCTTTATATACTGACGGCGAGTTTTCTGGTATGAAAACACAGCAACTTGATCCGATGACCCTACAAGCTCCGCCCCTATCGGCCAGGATGACGTCAAGGACAAGACGATTTTGGAGCACAACAATCCGCATCGCAGACTGCTCCTCTGTTAAGTTGCCTAGGGCGGAAGTAGTCTCATTCACTACTGCTTCAAGGGTTCTAGTTAATCTACGTATCAGTTTACTATTAGTGACTGTACCTATATAGGGAAAGAAACCTTTATTGAAATCTGTGTATTGCTCCCATGCCGTTTCAGTGTAATCGACAATCGGGAGATCTCTCTGCTGTCTATTGTGTACTAAATGGGTATTTCTGTGATAGTCAGGAGGGGCTAAGAAAACAGGTGGCAGAAGGAATGCTATGTAACAGGTACCATCCCAATCTAGAGGTAAACGTATATATGCAGTCTGGCCACATATGAAGTAGGAATGACAAGAAGCTCTGAATGTAGACTTGCCTTGATCACTGAATTTTATCACAGTGGTACATTTACTATGGCCCATGTGTATGGAACCATTCTTTCTTACACATAATTCACCTTTAACTGGAAATACTGACATAGCGGGCAAGATTGGTGTAGCTTCGGATTCAACATTCAGAATCATGAGGTTAAGTGTAAAGTTACCTAATCCATATACTTCATTTTCTAGATCAGTTCCTGTTCTTTTGGGAAGTCCCTCCTTGTTAGGGTGGCAGACTTTAAGCAAAACTAGGTTCAGGTTTCCCCATACCCAGTTGTCTTGATAAACTACGGAATTTGAATCTAGGGAATTAATTAAACTAAACCATGCTCCACAGGAGCCATTGTGTGTGAACGGATACGGAAAGAGAGGCAAAACTCCCTCATAGTTCTGATAGGGAGGGAGTCGGCCACATATCCAACAATTGGTAGCATTGTTGGTCTGATGGGAATGATGTAACATACTAATAAAAGTGTTGTTGCGCAGCGCAAATCTATAAGACAACTCATGCGGAGGTAATTCGCTAAAAGAATGTTCAGCAGTAGCATTGTAAGCACGCTTAGAAATAGGGTAATACATATGTAGCAATACACTAGAAATGATGATCAGAAGACTTAGAAAAAACAAAATTAATAATGTCACTATGCAGTGACTACGAAGCGATTTACAGTACGCATGTTTTTTAAGCTGTATCTGTCTATTTCTCTCTCTATTTCGGTCTAGAGGATACATGTCAGAGACAAATTCAACCGATTCACCTTGGAGAGGACTTAAACAATCAAATTGTCTGACTTGCTAGACCTTAGTTTCAGTTTATAGAGTTCGTTCTCCGTCCTTTCAACCAAGGGGAGCTTTGAGTCTGTCTGTGAGGGAATGCAGGGCTGAGTATTCACATCGGACGGTAGTCCATAAAATTTTTTGATATGGCTCGAGTGCAACCACCCTTTACGTCCCTCAATCTTCACGGCTGTCCTTGTGGTCAGCAAGACGAGCTTGGGCGACTGCCACCTGGGCTCCAGCTGGGTCTTCCGGTCGAAATTCCTCACAAGAACCAGGTCACCTGGAACCACGTCATGGGGCTTCACCTCAGTGTTATCGGGAAAAGCTGCAGCTACCTGTGAACGACAAGATTGTAGTGCAGACATCAAGGAAGCCAGGTAATCTGTCAGCATATTACAGTCAACATCAGTGATTTTACGAGGTATAGGCGTCCCCCACATATTTGGTGGTCTACCGAAGATCACCTCATACGGGGATAGCCCTGTTCGAGAATGTGCTACCATTCTCATGTAAAAGAGCGCAACTGGTAAGGCTACTATCCAATCGACACCTTTTTCTCTACATACTTTGGACAATCTAATTTTCAGAGTTTGATTATGACGTTCCACGAGACCTGCTGCCTCGGGATGTCGGACACAGTGGAATTTCCATTGATAACCTAACAGAAGTGAAACGTGTTTCATTAGTTCGGATGAGAATGGCTGGCCGTTATCTGAGTACACGATACGAGGCAAACCGTACCGTGGGAAGAATTCTCGAACTAGCTGTTTGGCAGTAGTCGGGGCAGTGTAATCTGAAACCGGGTAGGCTTCTGTCCAACGGGAAAGAGCACAGACAACTACGAGAACATATTTGAATCCTCGACATCGTTCCATCTGGATATAATCCATCTGGAGGACTTCAAAAGGGTGATCGGGAGGTTGAAATCCACCCTGCTCTACAGGAATGCTTTTACCTGGATTAAACTGACAACATATCATACAAGTACGTACTTTCTGTTTGGCTGCTGCTCGCAAGTGTTTGTTGAACCAAATGTGTTGAATGCTGTCTAGCATAGCTTTTTCTCCTAGGTGCGCTGGACTATGTATTGTGTTAATGATGACTTGAACCATGGAGTCGGGAAGAAACCATATAGATTTTCCCTTCGTCATCCATCCTTGATCCGTTTGGATCCCTCCTAATTCAGTCCATTTCTTTATTTCTTCTGGTGTAGCATGTGTCTGTATGTCAATTACATCAAGGGCGGGATCCTTAACTGTCATGCAATGTGTTGGTGTCGGAACTATTGTCTTTGTCGTGTCAGTTGTATGAGTCTGGTTCTGAGCAGTCTGTTTAGCTGTTCTGTCAGCTAGGTCGTTACCCTGGGAAATGATATCGGTAACTTTCGTATGGGCCTTGCATTTCATAATCGATATTGCAGTAGGTAGATGAATCGTGTCTAATAGAGCTTGAATGAGGGGTCCGTGTTGGATGTGGGTACCGTGAGAAGTTAAATAACCTCTCTCTCGCCACAGTACGCCGAAGTCATGGACGACTCCGAATGCATAACGTGAATCTGTGTATATGTTGACTTTCTTATTTTTGGCTTGAATACAGGCTTGTGTCAGAGCGATGAGCTCTGCTGCTTGAGCTGACAGAGTGTTAATACAATTGGTTTCAATGACTTCAGTGTCTGTTGTGACTGCGTAAGCGGCCACTAACTCTCCTGTACTTGTTCTCATACATGAACCATCTACATACAATGTTAGGTCCGGATCTGATAAAGGGATATCTGTCAAATCTTGTCTGGGTTTCGTCGTGATAGTAATGACTTCAATACAATCATGTGCTAATGGATCTGTTCCGTTTACTGGCAAAAGTGTGGCAGGATTTAATGTATTACAACGTCTGATTTCTATGTGTGGCTGAAACAATGTTAATTCATAACCGGTGAGTCTTGCTATAGTCAAGTGTTGTGTTTGTGTGCGGTTCAAGAGAACCTCTACTGCGTGTGGTACTTGTACTGTCAATTGATGTCCTAATACTATGGCATCGCTTTGTCTGATTGCTAAAGCTGTTGCTGCCACTGATTTCAGGCACGCAGGAAGAGCCTGAGCTACGGGATCCAATGTACTAGAAAAATAAGCACATGGTTTGTGTGATCCTGCTTGTTCCTGAGTGAGTACTGACAAGGCAGTACCTTCGCGTTCTGTAACAAAGAGTGTAAAAGGCTTACTGTAACATGGTGTTGCTAAAACAGGTGCTTGACATAAAGCTTTCTTTAAGCTTTCAAAGGTTTGCGTATGTTCTTGAGTCCAAGGGAGGACAGTCGATGTGGCTGCCTCCTGTGTTGTCAACTGGATGAGTGGTTTTGCTAGAAATGCATATTGAGGGATCCACTGCCTACAGTATGAAGTGAGGCCTATAAAAGCCCGCACCTCCTTTTGTGTCTTAGGTGGTGGCATGTTAGCAATTAACTGGATGCGGTCGGGTGTAAGCTGTCTTCCCTCCTTGGACAGCAAGTGCCCAAGGTAAACAACTTGCTGGACACAGAATTGCAGCTTAGAAGGGGACACCTTGTGCCCCTTTTTGGCTAGAAACTGTAAAACCATCAGTGATGCTTTTTCACATTTAGGTTCGCTTCGGGCGGTGATCAGCAGGTCATCGACATATTGAAGCAGGGCAGTGTTAACTGGCATGTGGATACTGTCAAGTTCTCGTTTCAGTGCTTGGCTATAGATGCTGGGGCTTTCTGTGAATCCTTGAGGTGCGCGTGTGAATTTAAAACTTCGTCCATTTAAACTGAATCCGAACAAATATTGACTTTCCGGATCTATTGGGACGCTAAAGAAGGCATTCTTGAGATCAATTACAGTAAAGAACGTTGCTTCTGAATCAATAGCTGTTAATAATGAAGAGATATCTGGGACCACAGGGTATTGTGGTACAATACATTTATTTAATTCGCGCAGATCAATAACTAATCGATATACTGGGGGTGCCTTTGGATCCGTTCTTTTAAGAATCGGAATTATCGGGGAATTACATACATTGGAGTCGGTTTCCACAACCACTCCTTGTGCAATGAGCTCGTCAATGATTTGCAGCAAAGCCACAACAGCATCTGGTGGTAACTTGTATTGTCGCATTCGTGGTAGTACCACTCCTGTTTTTAGTGTGACTCGATATGGTGTAATGTTCATGCAACCAACATCAGTAGGGCCTTGTGCCCATAAATGTGTAGGTAAATTCTGCAGCCGGTGATCCATGTCTCTGGACACGTAGTGACCTTTGAAGTCACGTAAAAATAATCGTACTCCTTCCGGAGAACAACATATTATAGCTCCTAGAGCTTTCAATGTTTTTATACCTAACAAGTTTTCTGGACATGATTTAGTAAGCAATAAATCTGTAGTTCGTGTCAATGGACCAACCGTAAGTGGAAGGGGTTGCGATACTTCAATAATGATAGGCTTTCCTGAGAATCCAAGGGAAATATTCTGTGAGCCTGAGAGGGGTGCCCCTGGAACTTCACTGCGTCGTATAGTTGTTCTGCTTGCCCCTGTATCAAGTAAAAACTTTCTGTCTTCCCCTAATAGTTCACTATGTACATAAGGTCCCTCTTGATCTACAGGAACCTCGATAAGGGGTAAGCCAACTTCCCTCTCTAGGCTATTTCATGTGTATCGCTGATAATCGGGATAATCAGTTTGTGCATACTGGTACATCTGTTGCGTTGTTGCTTGTGTGGCAGCGATAGGCTGCTCCTGTGATGTGGCTACGGTCTGTTGTGGAGCTGCCTGTTGCGGAGCTGGCCTAGATTGTGCATGCTGAGGGATTTGTGGTTGGTTCTGATCCTGTCTAGGTGGACGTGGTCTTTCCTGGGTTTTACCCGTGGCGATATTATGTTTCAGAACTGCACAATCGTGTATATAATGACCTTGTTGTTTACAATAGTTGCATGTCCCTTTCGCCGGACCTGCGGAATCACCCTTTTTATGACCATCAGCTGGAACTGACTGAGCCACAAGCATTTTCATTTTCGTGTCTTTCATACGTCTTTGTTCATGTTCTTGTTCTTCTCTAATTCTATTGTGGTGATATTGTAACATCTGTAACATCTGTGACGGGGTGTTACCTTGCCAGGTACTCTCGAATTTCAATACTCTATTCTTAACTTGCGGTAGGGAATTTTCAACTAATTTTGTCACAAACAGATGTGGATATGACTCGCTACTTGCTTTTATGCCACTATTAATACCAAAACATTTTTCAAATCGGGAATAGAAATCACTAGTGTCTTCATCTTGCTTTTGTTTACAGGCTGAGATTGCACCCCAGTCCTCCTTTTTCGTAGTTAATAAACGTGGCAGTACCTGCACTAGTAATCCTGGTAGTGCTGTAGTCTTTTCCCCAAGCCCTGATCCTGCAGCTCGAGCCTTTTCTTCGTTTTCTAATGCTGTCCAATCTATCTTTTGGTCTCCCACCTCCCATTCCTTTTCTTTGAGTTTCTCGTAAATACCGGCAGGCATTAATACTTTTAATATTTTCATAATGTCGGGGTAGGTATACTCTCCCATGAGTAACATTTTATCTCACGGTGGAAACCTGCTGGATCCTTGTCATGGCTGGGTACTACTTTCTTCATTTCTAATAATTCAATTCTAGTTATAGGCGTGTACACAAACACGCGTTTAAAGGTATTATCTTCACCTCTGATTGGGTGTACTTCGCGTAAGGGATTCTGTCTATCTATGTGATACATTTTTCTTCCCATAGTGGGAACTGGAACATGTTCTGGGCATACGAAAACTATATACTGGTTTCGAAATTCTAGAATTTCTTTAATTAAATCAGTACCTGAACCTCTCCATTTATTCGTGAGTAATTCTGTCAATGTGTCAGGTAGGGGTCCAGGATCGGAGTGTTGGCTTTTATATAATATAAGGAGGTGTTGAATCATGTATATACCAGCTAAACGCTGTTCGTCTGGGGTAAGGTTCAGAAACGTGTGTGCTAGTGCATCATCACTGTATTTGCCGGGACTGTCAGCCCATTGTACTGCTGACCTGGCTAATTCTTGTTCATCCATGGAATCGAGCATATGGTACCCCCTTCGGTCTTGGAGTAGTTTATCAGCAGCTTGGAATAGGTGTTCAGGAGACCTTATATTTAACATAGGGGTTTGAAAATTTCTGTTACATTCTGGACGTATCGGACGTATTGGATCATTAAAGCATCTGGTATTATTAAAAGATCTTCCTTTACCTACATAAGCCATTGTCTCTAAGTGTCCTGTGGGCATTTCTGATTCTTCGTCCTCCTCTCCCTCTGATTCATGTTGGTCTGTCTCTAATCTTTCTTTATGTATTCGTTCTACTTCTTTGCGGATCTTTCGGTACATAACTACTATACATGTCTGTCTATCATGTTTCCCTTCTGATATATTCTGACCCCATTTGGTAAGTACTTGCATTTCCTTCTGCTCTACCTCAGGCCTGTCTTGGTTTCTGATCACACAGTTTATGAAGAAGCGTAACAGTTGTCTCTGTACATCCACTTTATGGTATTCCATGGCTTCGTCAATACTTTCAGGGCCTCGCCCTGATTGGACAAAGTGATATATATTGTCTAAATGTGCCACCATTCCTGGTAGCGTCGCTAAATACCTTGAAGCTCGTCGTATACGTAGTGATGACAGCAGCATACCGTCCCGTCTACCGGGCACAGGATCATATCTACAATCCACTAGATGCTCTTTAAACATGTCGGAAGTTGCTAGTTGCGGTGTACGTTCGTATGCTAAATCTCTAAGGGATAATTTATTTCCTCGGGGTGGCGTGGCAAAAATTTCTGTCGTTCCTCCTGTCGCACCGTCTGAGGTGCTAGGCACGAAAGGATTTGTTGGATGTTAGATAGAAACTGTAGATGTAGGAAAAGCGGTAGAAACAGATGGACCTGTGGGAATGTGCGTAGGAGTTTGTTGTTGCGGGGATACAAACGGATGATCTTGGCGTTGAGCACCATCGGTAGGCGGTGTGTGTGGCGGAACATTAGCATATTCAGGAGCTACATCATCTAAATAGGAAGAAAGGAAAACATCTTTTGCTGTTTTGGGATGTGCTTTTATCGGGAGTAATGGAGGTGTCAAATCTTTCGGTATTTCCGGGGTGGCCTGAGGTAACCCTTCGGCCAGAAGAGGATACATACCATTCATAAGGGTGTTTCTTTGTCTGTCTACTTTTTCTGCTTTTACTCGGGTACCTTCCTCAATTAATATATTTTCTCGGGTTTTATTCGAATTTTCCCTACTTTTCTCTTCCTGTCTGAGCGCCTTTTCTGTACATCTATATGATTCTTTACGCCATAATTCAATGGCATCTTTCTGTGACTGTCTGGCTTTCTTTTTCCATAATTCTTCTTCTACTCTCATGATGCAATCTGCATCCCAGGTCCCAGCTGCGGGCCACCTCTGACTTTCTGGTAAATCTTTGGTGTAGTCCACCCATAAATCAAGAAATAATACGGCATCTAGGCCATGCTTATGATACATAAAGTACCCTGGGGTGTCCCTAGGTGGAATGGGAACAGCTTCTTCGAGTACCCCTTTTCTGGTTTTGATCTGTCTTAATTTTGAAAAGAGCGGCATTTTTAGACCTTATTACTTAATTTTGAACACACTTAATACAATAAACACAATAATGAACAATCATTCGCACCACAATATGTAGAACGTATTAAAACATTTAACATTTAACAGTTAACGAACGATGATAACTAATAGGAAACTAGTTACTGACATAATACTAACACTAGATAATACTGAATTATATGCAAGACATACTAGATATACTGCTAAACAGTACAGATACACTGCTGAAACAGTGCAGACCGGATTTGTGTACCCAAACCCGTCTTGACCGGCACAACCTAATGTGCACGTCTAAATGCCTCCCCGGCAACGGTACTCACCGGGTAGCACGGAACGGAAGGCCTCGGAACTGAACTGGACTGGACCGGACTGGACTCGACTCGGAACTTCGGAACCTGGTGGGCCTCTGTATACCTCGGATCTTGCTCTCTCAGCTAGGCTCTGGTCGGGATACTTCGCACTTCTCACCGCCTCGTCTGGGTGTTGATCGCAGCCTCAGTCACCCCCGCTTGGCCGGAGGGAGATACAGGAAATCCTGCGGGTACGCGTTGTTGTCCGTCCAGCTGTGGCAGGAGACCGGGCCTGCAACGCACCTCCGGCGCGTGAGATGAGAAAGTGTCCCTGTTCGGGCGCCAATTCATGTGGTAAATATTTAATTACCTGTACTATTTTTTATGCGGTAAAGTCTAGTAAGAATAACTCAGTAAAAATAAGAGGCAGAATCCGTGGTATTAGAGGTTCTGAAAGGCTTTATTCCTTACAAGGAATTATGGTTCGAACCATAGGCATCAAATTCCATCACCACGAGGGTTCAGGAAGGGAAGGCAATACATTATTGACAAGTAAAGATATTTATATGAAAAGCATTACATTAAGACAGATGCAGGAGGCGTAACAGCTGATAATATAGATAATAATACACATACGTAATGTAAAAAGGCGTAAACATAGGCGTAGACTAGAAACGTCATTAAACATGATGTCACAGGTGGGTGGATCCATAAGAGAATCCTGCAATGTCAGCAGAAATACTTGGCAGAGATGCGTGCGCAGCCGCATGACGTGTGATTGACGTGTAACTAGAGGGTGAAGGGGACTTGACATTTAGCTCTACATGTGGAGACAGAAGTCTGGGGGGTCATGTCAACCTAATCCCAAATCATATCTAATATCTTATGTTTAAAGAACTGTATTATCCAAAAGGAAAGGTCTCTCGGACGGAATCTATTCTATACTGACTGTTAGTGCGTGTACAAGCGTCTAAGTGTCTACATGAGATGCGAGGGGGCAGGAATCCTCCATAGTAACAGGGGCTATGAATTACTTGCATGAGGACAGTGAGGCCTGGCCCTTTGCTCGGTAGCTGGAAGAATGTTTACCTAAACTACTAGACAGGAATGCATCGGATGAGGAGCGGAGCAGATAATCTTGAAGGTGAAATACAGTTTTTGGCAGGCAACAGGCCGGATCAGGCACCGTTAGCCGCGCAGGGAGTAGGACAAAGTTCATGGATACAGATGCGGGCTCGGACTGGAGCTTTCAGAGGCAGAAGGCAGGAAAAGGCTTGATGGCAGAATTCAGGGCCTACTCGTCTGAACTGTAAAACGTGGAAAGTGAACCACATAAAGTCGGTGGCCTTTCATACTTAGGAACGGAATATCCGACTCATTCATGGCGGATCTGAAAGAGGACATGTTGACGGTGGACGCACATGTATTTGCGTCTTCATAACTGGAACTGGAGGGAACATACATGTACTTGTAGCATGTACATGGAGCCGTTGGGGTCTAAGATAGGGGACATAATCTGATCATAAAATTCATATTTCCTCATCACTTCTATCTCCCCCCTTCACTCTCCTTCTGGGTCTTTCCTCCATTTTCTGTTGTGTTCCCCTCATTTCAAGCTCCCCCTTCACTCACCTTCTGTATCTTTCCTCTGTTTTTCACTCATTTTTTACCCTCATCTCTATCTGCCCCTTCACCCTACTATGTTCTCTGTGTCTTTCCTCCACCCTTTCTTGCACTTTTTCTGTCGTTTTCCCCTCATTTCAATCTCCCCCCTTCACTCTCCTTCTGTGTCTTTCCTCCGTTTTTCACCCTCATCTCAATCTCCCCCTTTCACTCTCCTGTGTCCTTGGTGTCTTTCCTCCACTCTTTCTCTGCACGTTTTGCTGCCTTATTTGCACTTTTCTCTCTCTTTTTGCCTTTTTCCTTTTTCAGCCCGTTTTTCCCCGCTGCTGCTGCACCCGCGGCCCCTCTTCCCTAGCACGACCAGTGCGACCGGCCCAATCCAGCTCCCCTCCCCGCCTCTCAGCTGTCCAGCCCTCCACGATCCCTACTTAATGGCGGCCGCACCGCCAGGACGCCAAAGGCAAGCTCGTCTGCGCCCGTCCGCGACCCTACTGTGACCAGCGCCAGGAACCCTGGATCTCTGCACCGCCAACGCTGCGACCCAGCGGCACTCCATGCTCTCAGTCCAGGCTGCAACAACAACTGCTAGCTAGCATCACCAGCCGACACCCACGGACCCTTCAGCTGTCACGACTGCCGGCACACCTGCAGCACCACCAAGACCACTGACCCAGCGCAATCCGCCCGCAAGAACACAACCAAGCACACTCCCCGATGAGTCCACAGACCTGATGGAACACCTTTACTTGAAGATACTGGCCAGCCCTACCTCCACCCTCTGAGGAACCCTCATCTACAGACCCCCTGGACCCCGTGGATTTTTGTCAACTCTATCACGGGACATCATCTCCCCGCATGCCATCGCGTCCACCAACTACACCCTACTGGGAGACCTCACTTCCATCTCGACAACCAACTGGACCTCAGCAAGACATCCCTCCTGGACAACCTCCACAACATTGGACTCTGCCAGATCGTGACCAAACCCACGCACTCAGCAGGACACACCCTCGACCCTCTCTTCACAACAGAAAACTCCATCACCTTCAGCCACACCACCAAATTCACATGCACTGACTATCGATGCGTCCACTTCACCTTCAGAACACCCCCATCCACAGACACCAGCACCTGCTCCCACGAAGAAACTGGGCCAGAATTACCGACGACCAGCTAACCTCATCAATCAGCAACTCCACCCCAACCATCGCGAAAAACGACGACGCCAACACCGCAGCCGGATCCATGCACAGATGGATCTCCGACAGCGCCAACACCATAGCCTCCCTCAAGAAAAACAACAACACCCACGCCAAGAAAGCTAGATGGTTCACCACCGAACTTCGAGAGTCCAGACGTACTTGCCGCTGCCTCGAAAAGGCCTGGAGAAACACCAAATCCACAGAAGCCCACAACAACTTCAGAGCAGCCACCAACGCCCACCACCAACTCATTAGAAAAACGAGAAAAAAAGCGATTGAAGACAGAATCTCCACTCATGCACACAACAGCAAAGAACTCTTCAACATCATCAAGGAGTTCACCCAACCCACCAGCGAGTCCACCAACATCCCTCCCTCACAAGACCTCTGCAGCAAACTCAGCACCTTTTTCCAACACAAAATCAAGAGCATCTATGACAACTTCGACGAAGACAACCAACACACTGAACCCTCACCAACCACCCCGACACCCTGAAGCCAGCGATGGCCAACTGGACAGCCCTCACCACTGAAGACACACTGAAGACGATGAAGTCAATCCACTCCTGGGCCCCCACGGACCCCTGCCCCCACCACATTTTCAACAGAGCTGCCGACACCATAGCACCCATGATCTGCCACACCATCGACTGCTCCCTGGCAACCGCCACGTTCCCTGATGACTGGAACACGCTGAGATCAACCCCCTCCTGAAGAAACCCTCGGTGGATCCCACAGACTTCAAAAACTACAGAACCATCTCCCTGCTCCCGTTCCCAGCGAAAGTCATCGAGAAAGCCATCAACAGCAAACTCGCCACATTCATCGAAGAGCACAACATCCTCGACTCCTCCCAATCCGGCTTCAGAAAAAAACACAGTATGGATACCGCCCTCCTCGCCGCAACAGACGATATCCGCACCTTACTGGACAAAGGAGAAACAGCAGTCCTCATCCTCCTCGACCTCTCAGCGGCGTTCGACACAGTCTCTCACTGCACCCTAATACGCAGACTCCACGACGCAGGGATCCAAGACAAGGCCCTCGACTGGATCCGCTCCTTCCTCTCCGGCAGAACGCAGCGGGTCAGACTCCCCCCTTTCCTCTCGGACCCTACACCTACCACCTGCAGAGTCCCCCAGGGGTCCACCCTCAGCCCTACACTCTTCAACAACTACATGGCTCTGCTCGCCCCCATCGTCAGAACCTACGGACTCAACATTGTGTCATACGCAGACGACACCCAACTCATCCTCTCCTTATCCAAAGAACCCAACACCACTAGATACAACTTTCGAGGAGGAATGGAAGCCGTCACCAAATGGATGACAAACAGCTGCCTACAACTAAACACCAACAAAACGGAAGTACTCATCATGGGCCCAAACCCAAAAGCCTGGAATGACACCTGGTGGCCCCCCCCCCCCGCCCTCAGAAGCCCGCCCACCCCCACGGACAACGCACGCAACCTGGGAATCATCCTGGAGTCAGAGCTGAAAATGGACCACCAGATCAACTCTGCCTCGTCCTCCTGCTTCCACACCCTCCGCCTCCTACGTAAGACCTTCAAATGGATCCCCCTCGAACACAGAAAGACTGTCACTCACGCACTGGTCACCAGCAGGCTCGACTACGGCAACGCACGCTATTCCGGAATAAACAAAAACCTCACCGCAAGCTACAGAACATCCAAAATGGCACGCAAGACTGGTCCTCAACCTGCCCAGACACTGCCACATCTCCCAGCACCTGCGCACACTCCACTGGCTCCCCATCGAAGCTAGAGTCACCTTCAGGATGCTAACCCACGCTCACAAGGCCCTCCACGACACCGGACCAGCATACCTGAATAGCCCTATGATCAGCCCACCTCTCCTATGCTGTGGTCCCCCGCACCAGAAAGACCAGATTGGGAGGCCACTCCTTCTCCTTCCGCGCGGCCAGAGCCTGGAACGACCTTCCACTCCACCTCAGACAGACAACATCGCTCCCCATCTTCGCAAGAAACCTCAAAACCTGGCTCTTCGACAGACCCCCTCCTTGATGGACTGGAACCTGCGAACGCCCCCTTCCCCCCAAAGCGCCTTGAGACCCTTACGGGTGAGTAATCACGCTTAACAAACACCTGATTTGATTTGATTTGAATGCAGTACTTTATTACAGTACATACATTCCATGCAGTACGTCATTACAGTACATACATACCATGCAGTACGTCATTACAGTACATACATACAATGCAGTACGTCATTACAGTACATACATACCATGCAGTACGTCATTACAGTACATACATACAATGCAGTACGTCATTACAGTACATACATACCATGCAGTACGTCATTACAGTACATACATACCATGCAGTACTTGCTCTTTCCTTGGTCCAAATGACAAGAATTGGAGAGAAGAGCAGAGGTTGTTGGGCTAAAGATTACTAAGTAACCTGGGCTCATTTAGTATTAATTTTCCCAGCAGGCCCTGCTCTTCTCTACACAGCACTGACTGCCTACAGAAGCCCATCAGCAGCCCGGTCAAAGGTCACCCATCAAGGGACAGACTAACCCAAATCGTTAGCCATTCCAGCACTAGGACGTTTTGTCACACAATTTGGAGAGTCGCTCTGCGCTCAGCAGAGTCCTTTGTGCCACAAGTGTGAAGAGGTATTTGTAAGTGTGGGGAGTGAGACTCTGAAAGCCAACATTCAGCCCCTCCCGGTGTCTGCAGCCTGGACACGTGACAAGGGGTGAGGGAAGCTGAGTAGCTGTCGTGGTTCATCCTTGGGGTGGTGTTTGCTGATGGTGGGAGGTCCCTGTTCTCGGCAGACGCAGGTATCTTATGTCAGCAGTGACCAGCACTCACTCAGTGCAAGTACACGAGAAGACAAAGCTGCACTTACTTCGCGCTCTTCACATGGCACCAAGTCGGATCATTTGTGATATTTTGTGGTGCAGAGAAAGCACTGGTTTGGGCTTGCATACCTCAACAGAGAAAAGACACATATTCCAAAATAAATGTATTTTATTTGGTAAAGAAATGAAATGTATGCTTTAAATACATGTCAGAATGTGTTATATAGATAGTAACAGCTAAGATGTTGAAACAATGATTCTATTTTTTAGAGATTTATTAATATTTATTAGGGAATCCATTTTCTTACTCAAAACATATTTTATAAGTAGGTTTTCATGGCTACTCAACGGGTCTCGTCTCATCGGGGCTTTGCTGGCACCATTTTATACGCCTGCAGTGAGTAAAGTGAATTAATTCAAGCCAATATTTCTTTGAGTTAATACTTTGTTTTCAGATAGTGCAGCTTGAAAACAGAGAACAAGATTTTCCTCTTTCAGTTTCTGAGATGCGCTGTCTAAAATAAAGTACAAACCCAGAGAAATACTGAGTTAAATTAAATGACTTTGCGCACTGCATAACTGCATGACACTGTTTGACTTTACACACTGAATGACTGTGTGACAATGTATGACTTTACACACTGTATGACTGCATGACACTGCATGGCACTGCATGACTTTACTCACTACATGACTGCCTGACACTGTATGACTTTATGCACTGCGTGACACTGCATGAATGTGTGACACTGTATGACTTTACGCACTACATGACACTGCATGACTAAGTGACGCTGTATGACTTTACGCACTGTATGACTGCATGACACTGCATGACTTTACTTACTGCATGACTACATGACACTGTATGACTTTATGCACTGCATGACATTGCATGAATGTGTGACACTGTATGACTAGACGAACTACATGACACTGCATGACTGAGTGACACTGTATGACTTTACGCACTGTATAACTGCATGACACTGCATGACTTTACTCACTGCATGACTGCCTGACACTGTATGACTTTACGCACTACATGACACTGCATGACTGCGTGGCACTGTGTGACTTTATGCACTGTATGACTGTATGACTTTACGCACTGTATGACTGCATTACACTGCATGACTTTACTCACTGCATGACTGCCTGACACTGTATGACTTTATGCCCTGCATGACACTGCATGAATATGTGACACTGTATGACTTTACGCACTACATGACACTGCATGACTGAGTGATACTGTATGACTTTACGCACTGCATGACACTGCATGGCTGAGTGACACTATATGACTTTACACACTGCATGACTGCCTGAAACTGAATGACTTTATGCACTGCATGACTGCCTAACAATGTATGACTTTACTCACTAAAGGGCAGGCGATTGCCGCAGTGATGTGTTTGTCTCCGAAAATCTTTAATAATATAGATATCTGTAAACACGAGTCCTTGTAGTAGACTCACGAATCCTAATAACATTTGTTTGGATGCCAACACTTCAACCAGGAAGTGTTGAAAGCCATCTTGAGACTCAGTTTGAAGCTGAGTTCGAGAAAAAAAGTGAAAAATAAAGAAAAAGGGGCAGGGTGGGAATGCTCTGAGCCCCCTCCCTGAGATACAGTGAGGGGGTCCCTCAGGGACCTCGCAGGGGGTAAAAGCAATTTTTTTTTGAAAGAGTGGATCCGTGGCAAATGTATTTTTTTAAAACTAAAGCTGGCTCCCGTGCTTGCTTTAAAATAACCCCCGGATGGGTCAGGTCCCAAGGGCATATGATAAATATAGGAGGGGGTGCACGGGCCCCCCTCCTAGGGCTTAGCAACCCCCGGTGACCACCAGCTCCCCAGGGCACATCTGATAATGCGGGCAGGCCCTCTGGGCCTGCCCACATCCCCAGGGGCCGCCACTTCCTTGTGGGTATTTTGAATTATGTGGGGGGGGGTCCCTCACTGACCTCCCCATTCCCTGGAGACCGCCACCTCCCCAGTGCTCATTAAAACACCATTTGGGAGCCTTGCTGACCCCTCCTGCTCCGGGAGCCACCACCTCCCCAGGCCACACAGTTTTTTTATATTAAGTAATGCAGTCAATCAATCAATCAATCAGGCGTTTGTTAAGCGCGAATACTCACCCGTAAGGGTCTCAAGTCGGTGGGGGGGGGGTGTTTGTTAGCAGGCTCCAGTCCATCAACGGGGGGGGGGTCTGTCAAAGAGACAGATTTTGAGGTTTCTTGCGAAGATGGGGAGCGATGTTGTTTGCCTGAGGTGGAGCGGCAGGGCGTTCCAGGCTCGGGCTGCGAGGAAGGAGAAGGAGCGGCCTCCCAATCTGGTCTTTCTGGTGCGGGGGACCACAGCATAGGAGAGGTGGGCAGATCGTAGGTTCCTCCTGGGTGCATGGAATTTGAGTCGGCTGTTCAGGTATGCTGGTCCGGTGTCGTGGAGGGCCTTGTGGGCGTGGGTGAGCATCTTGAAAGTGACTCTAGCTTCGATGGGGAGTTAGTGGAGTGTGCGCAGGTGCTGGGAGATGTGGCAGTGTCTTGGCAGGTTGAGGACCAGTCTTGCGGCGGCGTTCTGGATGTTCTGTAGCTTGCGGATGAGGTTTTTGTTTATTCCGGCATGGAGTGCATTGACGTAGTCGAGTCTGATGGTTACCAGGGCATGAGTAACGGTCTTTCTGTGTTTGAGGGGGATCCATTTAAAGGTCTTACGTAGGAGGCGGAGGGTGTGGAAGCAGGAGGACGAGACGGAGTTGATCTGGCGGTCCATTTTGAGCTCGGAGTCCAGGATGATTCCCAGGTTGCGTGCTTGGTCCGTGTGGGTGGGCGGGCTTTCGAGGGCGGGGGGCCACCAGGTGTCGTTCCATGCGTTGGGGTTTGGGCTCATGATGAGTACTTCTGTTTTGTTGGTATTTAGTTGTAGGCAGCTGTTTTTCATCCATTTTGCGATGGCTTCCATGCCTTCTCAAAAATTGTGTCTGGCGGTATTGGGTTCGTTGGATAGAGAGAGGATGAGTTGGGTGTCGTCTGTCTATGTCACAATGTTGAGTCCGTAGGTTCTGACGATGGGGGCGCGCGGAGCCATGTAGACGTTGAAGAGTGAAGGGCTGAGGGAGGACCCCTGGGGGACTCTGCAGGTGGTGGGTGTAGGGTCGGAGAGAAGAGGGTGGAGTCTGACCCGCTGCATTCTGCCAGAGAGGAGGGATCAGATCCAGTTGAGGGCCTTGTCTTGGATCCCTGCATTGTGGAGTCTGTGTATTAGGGTGCGGTGAGAGACTGTGTTGAACAACGCTGAGAGGTGGAGGAGGATGAGGGCTGCTGTTTCTCCTTTGTCCAGTAGGGTGCAGATATCGTCTGTTGCAGCGAGCAGGGCGGTTTCCGTACTGTGTTTTTTTCTGAAGCCGTATTGGGAGGAGTCCAGGATGTTGTGCTCTTCGATGAATGTGGTGAGTTGGCTGTTGATGGCTTTCTCGATGACTTACCCTGGGAACGGGAGCAGGGAGATGGGTCTGTAGTTTCTGAGGTCGGTGGGGTCTGCCGAGGGTTTCTTCAGGCGGTGGTTGACCTCGGCGTGTTTCCAGTTGTCGTGGAACGTGGCGGTTGCCAGGGAGCGGTTGATGGTGTGGCAGAGCATGGTTGCGATGGTGTCGGTGGCTCTGTTGAAAATGTGGTGGGGGCAGGGGTACGTGGTGACCCTCTTCAGTGTGTATTCGGTGGTGAGGGCTGTCCAGTTGTCGATCGCTGGCTTCAGGGTGTCGGGGGTGGTTGGTGAAGGTTCAGTGTGTTGGTTGCCTTTGTTGAAATTGTCGTAGATGCTCTTGATTTTGTGGTGGAAAAAGGTGCTGAGTTTGTCGCAAAGGTCTTGTGAGGAAGGGATGTCGGTGGACTCGCTGATGGGTTGGGCGAACCCCTTGATTATGTTGAAGAGTTCTTTGCTGATGTGTGCGTGAGTGGAAATTCTGTCTTCAATTGCTTTTTTCCTTGTTTTTCTGATGAGTTGGTGGTGGGTGTTGGTGGCGGCTCTGAAGTTGTTGTAGGCTTCTGTGGATTTGGTGTTCCTCCAGGCCTTGTCGAGGCGGCGACAAGTGTGTCTGGACTCTCGTAGTTCGGTGGTAAACCATCTGGCTTTCTTAGCGTGGGTGTTGATGTTTTTCTTGGGGGAGGCTATGGTGTTGGCGCTGCAGGAGATCCATCTGTGCAGGGCTCGGGTTGCGGTGTTGGGGTCGTCGTTTTCCACGATGGTTGGGGTGGAGTTGCTGAGTGATGAGGTTAGCTGGTCGTCGGTGATTCTGGTCCAGTTTCTTCATGGGAGCAGGTGCAGGTGTCTGTGGATGGTGGGTGTTCTGAAGGTGAAGTGGATGCATCGATGGTCGGTCCATGGGAGTTCGGTGGTGTGGCTGAAGGTGATGGAGTTTCCTGTTGTGAAGAGGGGGTCGAGGGTGTGTCCTGCTGAGTGCGTGGGTTTGGTCACAATTTGGCAGAGTCCAATGTTGAGGAGGTTGTCCAGGAGGGATGTGGTGCTGGGGTCCAGTAGGTTGTCGAGGTGGAAGTTGAGGTCTCCCAGCAGGGTGTAGTTGGTGGATGCGATAGCCTGCAGGGAGATGATGTCCGTGATGGAGTTGGCGAAAGGTCCGCGAGGTCCAGGGGCTTGGTAGATGAGGGTTCCTCGGAGGGTGGTGGTAGAGCTGGCCAGTATCTTGAAGTGAAGGTGTTCCATCAGGTCTGTGGAGAGGCTGTAAAGACTTCCCCACAGCCCGGAGTCCGCCACCTCCCTGGGGCAAATGTGATCAAGGGAGGGGCCCACACGGCCCCCTCCACAAGCCCTAGATGGCCCTGGGGACTGCAACCCCCCAGGACTGACTCCAGCACTGTCACAGGGTACCCACTCTCGGGACATTGTAGTTTGCTATGGCATGGTGGGAGCAGCGCTCTTGCCATGCCATAGCAAACATAGTCCTCCACTTTGAGCAAGCAAGAGCATTTTACTCTTGCTTGCTCAAAGTGAAGCACACTTTGCTTTTAACACACAGGGAGCTGCATGTCAGCAGCTCCGTGTGTGTAAAAGCAATGGTGACTCCCTCAGGAGGTGGGGAGCTGGCAAGAACCATGGGGTCCTTCAGTCTCCCCCAGTGGGCCCCAATGGAGAGGCCTGGCCCCAGGGGATTGTGGTCCCCAGGACCCAAAATGGCCCCGGAGGTAGGCTCAGCCAACTATAGCTGCTGAATTTCTCTGATTTTGTACAAGTGAAACCTTTGGCCAACTATAACATCTCCGTAACCTTTGGTTATTTTATTGAAACTAATGTTTTTTTAAATTCCATTTCCTAACTATAACGTCCATGTAATCTTTGTGTTTTGATATATAAGCCGGGTCTGGTGGCCCAGTGGACTAATGCGTCCACGGCAGGGGCCTATGTTTGACCTCATGGTCCCATATTCAAATCCCGGCAGGTCCACTCAGCCTTTCATCCATCTGAGGTCGAGAAAATGAGTACCATTGAGTTGGGAAACAATAAACATCTGTTATTCAGCGCCAAGAGGCCACCGGGTGAACGTGCGCTTTACAAATATACATGTTATGTTATGATGTGTGTATATATATTTATATATATATTTATTTCAATAATGCCCTATATGCTTCAGTGATAAAATTGATAATGTTTTTTTTTATGTTTCCAGGCTTGTCACTATGGGTTCACAAGAGACAGCAATGCTTTTTCTTCTGTGCATCTGTGGAGGAATCGTGTCTGCCGAAGGTGAGTGTCACTACACAGTCTTCAGGCTGTTGTTGTGGGGGTCTCTGACATGTGTCATTGTTGTCTTTAGTCCATTCTGCCTCTCATGCATTACTCACAGGTGACTGAGGGTGGGCAAATTTGTAGTGAGCGTCAGTGGGGCGGTCTCCAGTGAGTGTAACTGAGATGGTGAGTGCCAGTGGGGCGCTCTCCAATGAGTGTCACTAGGGCGGTCTCCTTTGAGAGTAACTGAGGCAGTGAGTATCATTGGGACAGTCTCCAGTGAGTATCAGTGAAGCATTGTTGCAACTGGAACTTTCTGGTTGGCTGAGGCAATCCCCCAACCAGACAGAACCTACCTCTCCTGTCAGGGGTGTGTGATTACACACACTGTATAACCTGCGATCACCCATGGGCAGCTAGGAATTGAGTAGTCAGGCTTGCCGCAGAGGTTATGGGTAAAGCATCGGCACAGCGCTCACTGACAATAAATACCTGTGCATCACAAAAGGGACTTCACACAGGATGTATGTAAATAACCTTTGTATTACACACACACAATAATCAGCACAACATGAACATCATGTGTTTCTGGGCATAAATCAAATTTGGAATTATTTCTAGCACTACTAGTCCCAACCGTGTTAGAATAACATCAGTAAATGCACACTTGGGAAAGATCCTATTCTGCACCCCCAGCACCGGTCCAATACGATGTCCACCCCAGTCCCACCCTAGCAATATCAGAAATATGCACATACACAGAATTATACCTCTTTTTAGCAGAACTGCAGGTCGAGGCCGCGTGGGTAAAATCAATGTAAAACGTAATGCTTTTCCAACATAAAATCAATGTATAAAGCAAACCGCTAGCCAGTGTCATAAATCACAGGCGGTTCACCTACTGTGACTCCCACGTACATACACTTACTCTGCACTGATACGTAATGCAACGGATATCAGGCAGATCGGTACGAAACACCCTCACACACATAAGCATGCGGCCGAAATCACTTTTAGTCAGGGTCCCAGAAAAGCAGGTGGGGATAGGTAGCAGGATTAATTAGGAGGCAGTCATCAAAGGGAGTTTGGCAGCCACTCAAGATGTTTTAGTGCGCGATGACACGGGTTGGACCAGTCCATTATGGTCACACACAACAAAGAGTTGCAAAATCTGTACCTCCCTGGAAATGAGGCACAACGTCCAGTGCATGGTTTTAGGAGAGTAGGGTCTGCTATCCTATGGTCACCCCAAATTTTTGCTTTTTGCTTCACTGGTTTTTGACATATTGAGGCTGTGGGCCTGCTAATCAGACCCCCAGCCTGCTGTTCTCTCTACTAAATTGACACTATGCACCCTAGGTGCATAACCAATTGGAATTGGATCACCCTGTGAGCCCCTGTACCAGTGTACACTAGGTACCCAGGGCATTGGTGTATCTAAGGCCTACCAGGGGCTGAAGAATGTATTGTGCCACCCCTGGACTGGCCTAACAAATTTGACACAATTGGCTGATCACTCAGCTGGGGTAAGTTGGTGTAACCACCTCTTACTTAGGTGTAGTATACCTATACCTAACCTTAAATGGGACACATGTTAACCTATAAGTCCCTCCTATGGCAGGCCTTAACAATCCTGAAGGCAGAGTGCTTGGTTCCATGTGAGATGGTGCTCTGGCATGAGCTGAGCCTGTCTGCAGTGGTCGGAACGACTTCCTTCTACCGTTTCCAGATATCGTCATACCATATACTCTTAAGTGCATTATGATATGAACCTCGCGGTTAAATGCTATCTTTGGTTTGGCTTTATCAAAACATGTCGAGTAAGGTGTCATACGAATTGGAATACTAACCCCTCGCCAATTCTGGCGACGGGGTTAGCATTCCACCCTTCTAGAGGGACACGACATGTACGGTACCTGAAACCCGGGTAAAATCAGACATAGCCTCAGCTCCACAAAATGGACGCTGCCACCACAGACACAAGTCTGCCCTCCTGCTGCTGGGAGTCCTTCCAGCTTGGGAGATGTGGACAAAGGGTTTCCTGCCAGGGGAGGTGCGTGCACCACCCCAGACAGGATTTTGTGTATTGGTCAGGTAGGGCTTGAATGGAATCAGACATGCCTGAGGCTCACAAGGAGCCTCGGTGCATATGCCAGTTCAAACCGGTCCTGGGGCACACCAGCCAAGGACCTGAGGCGAGCTGGACAAAGGATTGGGGGTGTAACCACCCCCCTTCCTGGTCCCACCCTTAGGGAGGGACCTAGCAGGTAGTCCGGCCCCTAGAATCCGCTTAAAGGTAGGAGCTGTGTCCTAAGACTTCAGACATCCTGGAATCAACTTACAACAAAGAAGAAGACGGGAACTTCAATGCTCTGCTGCACAGAGGACAGAAGGAAATCTCCCCTATGGTCAGGGAGTGACCATCTTGCTAACGCAAGCACCAACCAGCTACTCGACGTCTGCTTTGCCGCCACCTCCTGCTGGAGCCCGAGCCCAGAGCCCAACAAGACCTGGACCTCTAGACCTCTCACCGCCCGATCCACAGTCCCTGAAAAGAAGGAACCCGTGGAGGCACCGAGACACGTGGAGCCAGCCATCTTGAAAGACCCACGACAGAGGCTCCCTCCAAGTTGTGCTTTGGGTCCTGAGAAGCCCAACATCCGAGCAGCATCTTCACCAAAGGTGAGCCCTCCAGCATCTCCACGATCTGCGTGCGGCCCCTCTGCACTTTGCATCTCGACGCGCCTGCCCGGTCCCTGTCCCGTTGGCTAGTGGCCATTTTGGCGACGAAACTTGAATACTACGATGCTGGTCTGGTTGCTCCAGACTGGCCCCTGCTGCCCTCCAAAGGAGCAGCCCCTCTGACCTTGCTGGTCAGAACCACAAGCTTTCTTCATTCTTCATGACTCCTGCTTTTGCCAAGGCTTGTTTGCTTCCTTCGAGTCGCCGACACCGCCGACAGCGAGAGCCTGCATGGGACAGCTCGTGAACCGACTCCTGGACATCGTCGACCTTCAGGGACCACGTGGCTGCGGAGACAAGCTACACCTCATCACCTGTTTGCACCCAACATCGCCTGGTACCTACCTGGTGCCACGCCGGTCACTGGCTCGTGACTGTGAACACTGTCCCCTCTGCTTTCAGGTCTTCTACAACTCCGATCCACTCTTGGATCCACCGCATCTCTTCTGGACCGGTCGCCTGCAGCATCTTTGTCATCAGGCTCCATTGAACAGATAGACGAAACACAACGCACTTCGAGACCTATGCACCCGCTTCCTGTGGGTGAGGTAAAGCTGGCACTCCGGTGCCCAAGTGTAGAGAAACATCTCTAGTGTCTGTGTTTTAAGTCTTAAATTCGTAGTCCATCCAGAAGACCCTTCTAGCAGTAACTTTTGAACTTTTACGCACCCATTGAAAACCTATGGGAGCCCACGTGTAACTTTCCTCACTGCACACGCGACCCGTGGACCTCCTGGTCACTAACTAACGTTAGCTCCTTGTAGGCCCAGCGATTCTAGAGGCCCTAGGCCTTTTCCCTTTCCTGTTCGTGGTACTTATACCACTATTTTAGTATATGGTTTGATCGGCCACCAGGGCCTATCCATATAAAGTGCAACTTCTGTATATTGTAATACCTTCTTGTTTAACGATTTGTGCTCCTGTGCTCATAAAGAGTCTAGGGGATACTTTGAGTAATAAATACATATATATTTTGAATATATATCTGTGTGGTGTCCTTTCATTGGTATAAAGGGGGGTTACATATGGTAAAACAGCTTGCTTAACACGCTTTAACGAGTTTAGCCTCAAAGACTGCTTAGCCTACGCTACCACTAGGGCAGCTAGTCCGAAAAGGTTGACACCATAAGGGTTGCTTGGCATGGTACAAGGTGGTCACTTTAACTAGTGAACAGCATATACCAGGCCAACTTCTCACATTGGTGAGCAGCGGTTGGATTTGAGCTTGCTGTGTTTTACCTCTGTAATCTCTTTGTTACCAATTGAATGATCATACAGGTACCTTTAGGTACATATAAAACAAGATTAGATATACTTAAGTTCTACTGAGCTTAGTTGTTGTAGAGGAAAGGGAGTAGCACACCTTGACTACAACTACTAGATAGGTTTAGTAGGAAAACCCAAGTGTAGGTAGTTGCAACACATCCACCCACACTTATGAGCAATGGCTGGGGCAGAGGGGTCCAATGTACCCATCTCTGTCGAGAGTGACCCCCAGAGGGCACCAACCATCTTTGCTACACTAAATCAAAATGAGCTCAGGCAGTTGGCAAATATTAGGGGCCTTAAACAGCCCAGGAACCCTACCTCTGCTGAACTCAGAGAACTCTTACAAGCTGATGAAGATCAGAGAGCTCTCAAGAAAGCCTCCCAGTTAGGCCCCTTAGGGACTGGAACAGGAGGCCCCCCTTCTGAAGATGCTACTGAGGTACCCCTTTCCAATAGTCACCCCTTAGATGAGAATCATACTACAGAGGATGAAAGTGATAAGGGTACTGATACAGATGGTAGTGGGGATGAAGGGAGAACTAGCCCAGTGCCAAGTGTTATACGTGGCCCAGCTAACTTAAGGCTACTTGGGACTGACAATGGGGTCACCCCATTGGATCTCCCTAGTGGACTTAACCAGGGGTTTGGGAGGCAGAGGAATCACTCAGGTGACTCTAATGCTTCTCATGCCTCTAGAGGCTCTCAAGGTCACTCCAGAAGGAGGATGACCAGCCCTCAGAGGAGGGAGCATGAGGCCACAATGAAGGAAGCTCAGCTGAGGATCAGGAGACAGGAGCTAGAAGTAGCCCTGATGGAAGAAAAACTGAACAAGGCTAGGCAACCTAGAGAGGGTGGGTCTATACCCACTGGTGGCAGCAATGTCCCTAGGGACAAAGATAGGGTCATTGATAATAGGAACCTGTCCAAGGTTGTGCCCCCCTACAAAAGTGGGGATGATATCCACAAGTGGATGACTGCTCTTGAGAGAGCCTGCAAAGTGCAGCAGGTTCCTGAAGACCAGTGGGCAGCAATCTTATGGCTCTCCTTTGAAGGTAGAGGCAGAGATAGACTCCTCACTGTTAGAGAGGAGGATGTCAGAAACTACAGAGCCCTGAAGAGTGTCCTAGTTGATGGGTTAGGCTTAACCACTGAACAGTACAGGTTAATGTTCAGAGATACCCATAAGACACAGACTCAGGACTCGTCTGAATACATTGAATGTGCCACTAAGGCTTTGGAGGGTTGGTTGCTGGGAAGTAAGGTGTCTGATTATACAGGATTGTACAATTTGATGATGAGAGAACAGATTTTAAATAACTGTCAGAACCAGCAACTGCATCAACACTTGGTTGACTCAGATCTGACCTCTCCCCAAGAATTGGGAAAGAAGGCAGACAAATGGGTCAGAACCAGGGTTAAGCAAAAGAACCAGAACCAGGGCCAAGGGGGTGATCAGAAGAAAACAGACCAAAAGGGTGGAGATCAGAAATCTAAAGACCAGAAGTCTTCAACAGGGCCCCAAACTAGTACTAACGAGGGTGGGTCCCAACAACCTAAAGGGAAGAAGAAAGAAGGTCCAAAGAAACCCTGGTGCAAATCTTGCAAGAATACAACTCACTGGACTAGTGATTGTAAGAAGGGTGGAGCCCCCAACACTGTTACCCCTAAGGCACCTGCTCCCAGTACTACTGTTAGCAGTGTTGGTCCCCAGACAAAGGGTGTAGTGGGAATCACTATGGGAACTGAAGGAGATTCTGACTTAGACAGAACCCTTACACAGGCAGTCTTGATCTGTGATGGGAACATGGATTTGTCCCTGACTGTGAACCCCAGTAACCTGGGCAAGTACAGACAGACTTTAATAAATGAAAAAGTGGATCAAGCCTACAGGGACACATGTGCCAGTGTCACTATGGTGACACCAGGCTTTGTGGACCCTGGACAGTACATACCAGGTGAGAACTACCTGGTGACCAATGCCAGCAATGCCACTACTTCACATAGTGTGGCTGTTGTTAACTTCTCATGGGGAGGGGTAACTGGCCTCAAAAGGGTTGTGGTTAGTGCAGACCTCCCAGTAGAATGTTTGTTGGGCAATGACCTAGAGAGTTCTCTATGGTCAGAAGTGGAGTACAGGACACATGCAGAGATGTTAGGCATATCACCACATGTCCTTGCTGTGACCAGGTCACAGGCCAAAAAGTGGCTCACTGAACCTCAGGTCTTGGATCCTGGAACAATGGACCAAGCACCTACCAAGAAGAAGAACAGGAGGGTTAAGGCTGTGCCTTCCCCCCTGCCTCCAAGTGATGATCAGCCTTCCCAGGAAGATGATCTAGAGAACCTGGACGGAACTGTCCCTGAAGAGCTTGAACCTGATCAGGTTGAGTTTCTGGGGACAGGGGGACCTTCCAGGGCTGACTTGGGGCAGGCTCAGTTAACCTGTCCATCTCTTGAACCCCTCAGACAGCTGGCTGCTGCTGAGGCTGCTGGGAATGCTCAAGGTACCCATAAATTGTATTGGGATGATGGGCTCCTTTATTCAGAGGCTAGAGACCCAAAACCTGGTGCAACCAGGAGGTTGGTTATACCTCTGCAATTTAGGGGCTTCCTTCTTACCTTGGCCCATGATATTCCTCTAGCAGGACACTTAGGCCAGAACAAGACTTGGGACAGGCTTGTCCCTCACTTTCACTGGCCTCACATGAATGAAGATACCAAGGAGTTTTGTCGCTCCTGTGTGACCTGCCAAGCCAGTGGCAAATCAGGTGGCACAACAAAGGCCCCCCTAATACCACTACCTGTGGTGGGGGTCCCCTTTGAAAGAGTGGGAATAGATATAGTGGGTCCCATGGACCCTCCCACTGCATCTGGGCACAGATTTATACTGGTGGTAGTGGATCATGCCACCAGGTATCCAGAGGCAATTCCCCTTAGGACCACTACAGCTCCTGTTGTGGCCAGGGCCCTGCTGGGAGTATTCTCCAGAGTGGGGTTTCCTAAGGAGGTGGTTTCTGACAGAGGTACCAACTTCATGTCAGGGTACTTGACAGCTATGTGGAAGGAATGTGGTGTCAACTACAAGTTCACCACTCCTTATCACCCACAATGCAATGGGCTTATTGAGAGATTCAACAAGACCCTAATGGGTATGATCAAAGGATTACCTGAAAAGCTCAGGCGAAGATGGGACATCCTTCTACCCTGCCTTCTGTTTGCTTACAGAGAGGTCCCACAAAAAGGAGTTGGCTACAGCCCCTTTGAATTGGTGTTTGGGCACCCTGTAAGAGGCCCACTGTGTTTAGTGAAGGAAGGATGGGAGTTACCTCTCAAAAAGCCTAAACAAGACATAGTGGACTATGTACTTGGTCTCCGCTCCAGGATGGCTGAGTATATGGAGAAGGCATCCAAAAACCTTGAGGCAAGCCAGGCCTTACAGAAAGCTTGGCATGACCAAAAGGCTGTCTTGGTTGAGTTTCAGCCAGGACAGAAGGTATGGGTGTTGGAGCCAGTGGCCCCAGCAGCACTCCAAGACAAATGGTCTGGACCCCATACAATCCTGGAAAAGAAGGGAGAGGTTACCTACTTGGTGGACCTAGGAACTCCCAAGAGTCCCCACAGGGTACTCCATGTTAACAGGTTAAAAGCATATGTTGACAGGGCAGACATGGGCTTGCTCATGGCTACAGATGAGGGACAGGAGGAAGAGAGTGACCCTCTCCCAGACTTGTTGTCTCAGAACCCTGAAGATGGTTCAGTTGAAGGAGTGACCCTTGGAGGCAACCTCACTGAGCATCAGCAGATTGAATGTAGACAGGTTCTACACTCATTTCAACATATGTTCTCACTGATACCTAGTCAAACTGACTGGTGTACCCATGTGGTGGACACTGGTGACAGCCTCCCTGTAAAGAACAAACATTACAGACAACCTGATCACGTCAGGGACTGTATAAAGGCTAAGGTACACAAAATGCTGGAACTGGGTGTCAGAGAGCCCCTGGGCTAGCCCAGTGGTTCTGGTCCCCAAACCTCACACCAAAGATGGCAAGAGAGAGATGAGGTTCTGTGTGGATTACAGAGGACTCAATGCTGTCACTAGGACAGATGCACATTGTTGGACCCGGCCTCGTGGCGTGGTCCTTAACCCCCTGGATTGTGCCCATTCCCCGCCCCGGCCTTCACGGGCCACCCGTCTGAACTGCACCAAGGCCCTTCACCCGGAGCTGCACGTGGTCGCATACTCCTCGTGGCTCCGCCATCTTGTTGGCATCCACGTCACCCCGTGCACCAGCCGGCGCGACCCCGCTCAACCCGGCCTCGACCCCAGCGAAGCCCCGACATCGAGGCACCACGAACTAGCCAGGGGGTGCCGCAGGAACCATTCATCGCCCCCGGCGGAGGACAGTATCGATGGGACCCCCAACTGTCCTCCCCTTTCGAGGTGTGATCGCCCGGCAACTCCCATGGGCCTGGCGCCTCTCCTGCTGGGCGTCTGGCCACCTCCACCCGGCCACTCCGCCCCCTCGGGCGCATAGGTCCGGACATCAAAGGGCTCCAGACCTATATCTGGGGCGACCCCACCACAGCTCGGCAGTTGTATCCCGGAGTCGAGAGCCCTGCTGATTGAATCGCGGCTGACCCTACGGAGAAGAACTCTTGTCGGAACCATCACGAGCCCTGCTGACTGCGTCGCGGCTCCTTCTTGTGAACCCTTTCTGAACCACCTGGAACATCGGAGCCCTGCTGACGCTGTCGCGGCCCAACCTCGCTGAAACCTTCCTCGGAGCCCTGCTGACGACGTCGCGGCTCGAGCTGAGCAGAAACCATCTTGAGAGCCCTGCTGATTGAATCGCGGCTCTCCACGAACTGCACGCCAGAGCCCTGCTGACGCCGTCGCGGCTCGACCCCTCCGAGATCCGGAGGTCCTCCAGCTTGAGGATAAGAACTGGGCCCCAGGTACCCTCGTACCGCATTCCTGCCAAAGACTGTCCCGCTACCCCTACCCTTCCAAAGAGACACTGAGACTTTTGGTGGATCCCTCGATCCCTTCGTGTAAATATTGACCTCGTAACCCTTTTATTGCTGATAAAGAATTGCTTGTCACAAGACAACCTCCTTGAGTCCTGTGTGGTGGTGTTACTGTGCTAGTACGTGATAGGGGAAGGATCTCTCAGGAGACTTCTCGGCAGCGCTCGGCTACTTCGTGCAGTGAGAGGGCCCCCCCTTGGTGGTCTCACCGACTCCTCGGGGTCCGCCTTCCAACATTTGGTGGCCAGCGACGGGATCCGAGCCGAACGCAGTACGTACCAGCCAGTACCCACTAGCTACCCATCCAAACGAACAGCATCATGAGCAGCCAGGAAAACAACGCGACAATGGAGTTCCAGCCCGAACGGCTGGAAGAATATACGCACAAAGAATTAAAACAGTTCTGCAAAGACAAAGGCATTGCAACCACCAGCCTAGGTACCAAAGAGGAGATGCAGAAAGCTCTGAGGGCATGGCTGGAGGCCAGGGCAGGCCCCTCCCAGGAAGAAGGGCCCTTGCCCCTGACTGAGACCACAGCAACCGCACTGACTCCGGCAACCGGAGGAAGAAAGAGCCTAGAAACCGGCCTCTCCGAAGAAGAAATACGAGAGCGGGAAAAGGTCCGGAGCCACGAGCTAGAGCTCGCCCGACTGCGGCTGGACGGCGAACTCCAGCTGGCAGAAAAGAAACTGGCCCTAGAGCAGCTACGCCTTCAAGAAGAGATAGAGGAGAAGAAACAACACCAGGAGTTGGAGGAAAAGAAACTAACTCTTGAGCACGAGCGCAGTCTCAAGGAGCTCGAGATCAAGGCCAAGAACGGAGGGACCGACACCCCCGGTACTAGAGACACTCTACCGCCTTCCGAGGCCAAGGTACATATCCCGAAAGAGGTCGTCAAGGAGTATTACAAGAATGACGACATCCAACAATGGTTCAAGGCCTACGAGGTGGCCATGGCCTCTCATCGGGTGCCCCGAAAAGACTGGGGCGCGGGCCTGTGGGGGCGGTTCATGAGTGAAGGGCGGGACACGCTGCTCCAGCTACCGGAGGAGGTGATGACCTCCTACGATCACATGAAGGAGGCCCTGCTCACCCGCTACGGGCTAACGGCGGAAATGTACCGCCAGCGGTTCAGAGACTGCAAGAAAATCCCGGGTACCACATGGGTGGAATATGTGGACTTTTTCAGTCGGGCCCTAGAAGGGTGGATCAAAGGGAGCAAAGTAACCACCTACGGGCAGCTGGTCGACCTCATCATGTGGGAACACCTTTCCAACAATTGCTTCGTGGAACTGAGACAGCACCTCCTCGACAGCAAAATGACCGACCCGCGAAAACTTGCCGTCGAGGCCGATCGATGGGTCAACTCCCGGGTCCCCCGGAACTCAATGGGGGAGTACCAGAGGAACCCCAACGGACCCCCCCGCCAGCGCGGTGGGGGGGGAGGGCCGAACAGGAACCGAGACCCTCCCGCCGGGGCCCCCAGGAGCCCCCCTCGAGGGCCACCGCAGCCACATCTCTCCCCGAGCCTAGCCCGAAGGGTGGGCCCGGCCCGACCCGGACCACGGCCACCAGTGACCTGCTACGGCTGCCAACAAACCGGACACTTTGCCAGCGATCCGGCCTGCCCTCTGAACCGAAGAAACGGGGCCGGCGGGCCCCCGCCCCGGCAGCTGACAGCCGCCGCCTTGGGGGGAGGAGAAGAGGAAGAGGAGGCCCTCGACCAAGAGAACACTGAGTGGGAGCCGGCAGCCATGTCCCTGGTCTGCCTGGGTAGCCGAGAGATGGTACCCTGCACCCCCATCCCAACCAACACCCAGAAGTACCGGCAGCAGGTCACGGTCAATGGACAACGGGCCGAAGCCCTTCGTGACACAGGCGCCAGTATCACCGCTATCCGCTGCCACCTGGTGACCCCTGAACAGATTCTACCGAATGTGCTGTGCCCCGTACGGACGGCCGACAACAGTGAAAGCCTATGCCAGATGGCCCTGGTCCCCTTCGAGTGGGGAGGGGTGACGGGCCTGCTGAAGGTGACAGTGCGCGACGACGCCCCGGTCGACTGCCTCCTGGGGAACGACTTGGAAAGTTCCCCCTGGGCTCAAGTAGAGCGACGAGAGCACCTCCGAATGTTGGGACTGGCTGATTGGGCCTGCGCCATCACCCGGTCCATGACCGCCCAGGCCCCCCGCTCATCCCCGACCTCCGGGACCGCCCAACCCGAGGGGCTCACACCCCCTCCCACCAGCAGCGAGGAGGCGGTGGACACCGACCCTGGACCCAGCGAATCCTCCCCCGAAGAGATGGCTTCTCCGAGCGCCCTACCAGAGCTGACACAATGGCGACACGAAGGGGGCCCCACCCAAGAGCAGTTCCAGCAAGAACAACAGTCCTGTCCCTCTCTCGAAGGGGTCCGACAACAGGCGACCGCGCAAGCCAACGGTGACCAGACCGGCACCCACTGGATCTACTGGGCCGAGGGCCTGTTGTACAGTGAACAGAAAGTAGCAGAACTCGGGGCCAGCCGCGTGTTGGTGGTCCCCCTCTGCTTCCGGGAGTTCCTTCTCAACCTGGCCCATGATGTGCCCCTCGCCGGACACTTGGGGCAAGACAAAACGTACAGTCGTCTGGTGAGCCACTTCTACTGGCCCCGGATGCGGAGAGATGTGGACAACCACTGCCGGTCCTGCCAGACCTGCCAAGCCAGCGGAAAGACGGGGGGTCGGGTCAAGGCCCCCCTCCAGCCCTTTCCAGCCGTCAGCACCCCGTTCGAACGGGTCGGAATCGATATTGTGGGACCCCTGGACCCCCAAACCGCCCTGGGCCACCGCTTCATCCTGGTCCTCGTGGACCACGCCACCAGGTACCCGGAGGCGGTCCCGCTAAGAACTATAATGGCCCCTGTGGTAGGCCGGGCCTTGATGGGGATCTTCTCCCGAGTGGGATTCCCCAGCGAAGTGGTGAGCGACCGCGGCACGAACTTTATCTCCAGGTACATGCGGTCCCTGTGGCAACAGTGCGGGGTCACATACAAGTTCACGACCCCCTATCACCCTCAGGGGAACGGACTGGTTGAGCGGTTCAACCGAACATTAAAAGGGATGATCCAGGGCCTGGAAGAACCCCTCAGGCGGAAATGGGATGTCCTGCTGCCCTGCCTCCTGTTTGCCTATCGGGAGGTCCCGCAGAAGTCCCTGGGGTTCAGCCCGTTTGAACTATTGTATGGACACCCGGTCCGCGGACGGCTCAGCCTGGTCAAGGAGGGCTGGGAGATGAAGCCCCGAGGCGCCCCTCCTGACGTCTACCGATACCTCCTGACCCTCCGAAACCAGACCCGCAAGTTCCGAGCCATGGCCGAAGCCAACCTCGAGGCCAGCCAGGAGGACATGAAGCGGTGGTACGATCGCAACACCTCTACTATAGAATTCGAGCCAGGTCAGAAAGTATGGGTCATGGCCCCGGTCGAACCCGGCGCCCTCCAGGACAAGTGGACCGGGCCCTTCAAGGTGGTGAAGAAGAAGAGTCCCGTCACCTACCTGGTCGATCTGGAGTCCCCCCGGAACCCCCTCCGGGTCCTACATGCTAACCGGTTAAAACCCCACTTCGCCCGGACCGAACTGAGCCTGCTGCTGGCGACCGACGAGGGGGGCGAGGACGACTCCGAGCCCTTGCCCGACCTCTTGCAATCCGACATTCACGATGGATTGATCGAAGGGGTCCAACTCGCCTCGTCCCTGACCCCGGAAAAGCGCAACGACTGCCAGCAATTACTGCGGGACTACGCAGCCCTCTTCTCTCTCACCCCGGGGGTGACCCACTGGTGCGTCCACGACGTCGACACCGGGGAGAGCCCCCCCATACGACACAGAGCCTACCGGGTGCCTGACCGAGTGCGGGCCTGCATCCAGGCCGAAGTAGCGAAGATGCTGGCCCTGGGGGTCATCGAGCCGTCCGACAGCCCGTGGGCCAGCCCTGTCGTCCTGGTGCCCAAGGCCGCAGCTCCCGGTCACCCCCCGGAGTTGCGGTTCTGCGTGGACTACCGAGCCCTGAATGCAGTAACCAAGACAGACGCACACCCGATACCCCGGGCCGACGAACTCATCGACCGCCTAGGGGCCGCTCGCTACTTGAGCACGCTGGACCTCACCGCCGGGTACTGGCAAATCCAGCTCACCCCCGGTGCCCAAGAAAGATCCGCCTTTTCGACTCTGGATGGGCATTACCACTTTCGGGTGATGCCCTTCGGAATGAAGAACGCCCCGGCCACCTTCCAAAGACTGGTGAACAAGGTTTTGGCCGGGCTTGAGGCCTTCAGCGCGGCCTACTTAGATGACATTGCCGTGTACAGCAACCACTGGGCCAAGCACCTCCTCCACCTGAAGGCCGTCCTGGCCGCCCTCCAGCAGGCCGGGCTCACAATCAAGGCCAGCAAATGTCAAATCGGCCACGGATCCGTGACCTACCTGGGCCATCAAGTGGGGAGCGGGCAGGTGGCCCCCCTCCAAGCGAAGATAGATGCCATCCAGACCTGGGAACCCCCCACTACCCAGACCGCTGTCCGGGCCTTCCTGGGCCTCACCGGATACTACCGGCGGTTTATCCGGGACTATGGGAGCATTGTTGGCCCCCTCACAGAGTTAACGTCCAAAAAGCAGCCCAAGAAGGTACACTGGACACCCCGCTGCCAAACAGCCTTCGACACCCTAAAGACAGCCATGTGTACTGCTCCGGTGCTGCAGGCCCCGGACTACCAGAAGGAGTTCGTGGTACAGACGGACGCCTCCGAGTATGGGATCGGGGCCGTCCTATCCCAAGCCGACGAAAAGGGGCTCGACCGACCAGTGGCCTTCATCAGCCGACGACTACTGCCCCGAGAGCAACGCTGGAGCACTATTGAGCGCGAGGCCTTCGCTGTGGTGTGGGCCCTCAAGAAGCTCCGGCCCTACCTCTTTGGCACCCACTTCCGGGTCCAGACCGACCACCGGCCCTTGCAATGGTTAATGCAAATGCGGGGTGAGAACCCCAAGCTGCTGCGGTGGTCCATCTCGCTACAAGGGATGGACTTTGACGTCGAACACCGGCCCGGCAATGACCACGCCAACGCCGACGGCCTGTCCCGCTTCTTCCGCCTTGACGAGGAGAATCCCCAAGGAGATGGGTGACTCTCCATGCCTTCGGCTGGGGGGGACGCCTGTTGGACCCGGCCTCGTGGCGTGGTCCTTAACCCCCTGGATTGTGCCCGTTCCCCGCCCCGGCCTTCACGGGCCACCCGTCTGAACTGCACCAAGGCCCTTCACCCGGAGCTGCACGTGGTCGCATACTCCTCGTGGCTCCGCCATCTTGTTGGCATCCACGTCACCCCGTGCACCAGCCGGCGCGACCCCGCTCAACCCGGCCTCGACCCCAGCGAAGCCCCGACATCGAGGCACCACGAACTAGCCAGGGGGTGCCGCAGGAACCATTCATCGCCCCCGGCGGAGGACAGTATCGATGGGACCCCCAACTGTCCTCCCCTTTCGAGGTGTGATCGCCCGGCAACTCCCATGGGCCTGGCGCCTCTCCTGCTGGGCGTCTGGCCACCTCCACCCGGCCACTCCGCCCCCTCGGGCGCATAGGTCTGGACATCAAAGGGCTCCAGACCTATATCTGGGGCGACCCCACCACAGCAGTTGTATCCCGGAGTCGAGAGCCCTGCTGATTGAATCGCGGCTGACCCTACGGAGAAGAACTCTTGTCGGAACCATCACGAGCCCTGCTGACTGCGTCGCGGCTCCTTCTTGTGAACCCTTTCTGAACCACCTGGAACATCGGAGCCCTGCTGACGCTGTCGCGGCCCAACCTCGCTGAAACCTTCCTCGGAGCCCTGCTGACGACGTCGCGGCTCGAGCTGAGCAGAAACCATCTTGAGAGCCCTGCTGATTGAATCGCGGCTCTCCACGAACTGTACGCCAGAGCCCTGCTGACGCCGTCGCGGCTCGACCCCTCCGAGATCCGGAGGTCCTCCAGCTTGAGGATAAAAACTGGGCCCCAGGTACCCTCGTACCGCATTCCTGCCAAAGACTGTCCCGCTACCCCTACCCTTCCAAAGAGACACTGAGACTTTTGGTGGATCCCTCGATCCCTTCGTGTAAATATTGACCTCGTAACCCTTTTATTGCTGATAAAGAATTGCTTGTCACAAGACAACCTCCTTGAGTCCTGTGTGGTGGTGTTACTGTGCTAGTACGTGATAGGGGAAGGATCTCTCAGGAGACTTCTCGGCAGCGCTCGGCTACTTCGTGCAGTGAGAGGGCCCCCCCTTGGTGGTCTCACCGACTCCTCGGGGTCCGCCTTCCAACATTTGGTGGCCAGCGACGGGATCCGAGCCGAACGCAGTACGTACCAGCCAGTACCCACTAGCTACCCATCCAAACGAACAGCATCATGAGCAGCCAGGAAAACAACGCGACAATGGAGTTCCAGCCCGAACGGCTGGAAGAATATACGCACAAAGAATTAAAACAGTTCTGCAAAGACAAAGGCATTGCAACCACCAGCCTAGGTACCAAAGAGGAGATGCAGAAAGCTCTGAGGGCATGGCTGGAGGCCAGGGCAGGCCCCTCCCAGGAAGAAGGGCCCTTGCCCCTGACTGAGACCACAGCAACCGCACTGACTCCGGCAACCGGAGGAAGAAAGAGCCTAGAAACCGGCCTCTCCGAAGAAGAAATACGAGAGCGGGAAAAGGTCCGGAGCCACGAGCTAGAGCTCGCCCGACTGCGGCTGGACGGCGAACTCCAGCTGGCAGAAAAGAAACTGGCCCTAGAGCAGCTACGCCTTCAAGAAGAGATAGAGGAGAAGAAACGACACCAGGAGTTGGAGGAAAAGAAACTAACTCTTGAGCACGAGCGCAGTCTCAAGGAGCTCGAGATCAAGGCCAAGAACGGAGGGACCGACACCCCCGGTACTAGAGACACTCTACCGCCTTCCGAGGCCAAGGTACATATCCCGAAAGAGGTCGTCAAGGAGTATTACAAGAATGACGACATCCAACAATGGTTCAAGGCCTACGAGGTGGCCATGGCCTCTCATCGGGTGCCCCGAAAAGACTGGGGCGCGGGCCTGTGGGGGCGGTTCATGAGTGAAGGGCGGGACACGCTGCTCCAGCTACCGGAGGAGGTGATGACCTCCTACGATCACATGAAGGAGGCCCTGCTCACCCGCTACGGGCTAACGGCGGAAATGTACCGCCAGCGGTTCAGAGACTGCAAGAAAATCCCGGGTACCACATGGGTGGAATATGTGGACTTTTTCAGTCGGGCCCTAGAAGGGTGGATCAAAGGGAGCAAAGTAACCACCTACGGGCAGCTGGTCGACCTCATCATGTGGGAACACCTTTCCAACAATTGCTTCGTGGAACTGAGACAGCACCTCCTCGACAGCAAAATGACCGACCCGCGAAAACTTGCCGTCGAGGCCGATCGATGGGTCAACTCCCGGGTCCCCCGGAACTCAATGGGGGAGTACCAGAGGAACCCCAACGGACCCCCCCGCCAGCGCGGTGGGGGGGGAGGGCCGAACAGGAACCGAGACCCTCCCGCCGGGGCCCCCAGGAGCCCCCCTCGAGGGCCACCGCAGCCACATCTCTCCCCGAGCCTAGCCCGAAGGGTGGGCCCGGCCCGACCCGGACCACGGCCACCAGTGACCTGCTACGGCTGCCAACAAACCGGACACTTTGCCAGCGATCCGGCCTGCCCTCTGAACCGAAGAAACGGGGCCGGCGGGCCCCCGCCCCGGCAGCTGACAGCCGCCGCCTTGGGGGGAGGAGAAGAGGAAGAGGAGGCCCTCGACCAAGAGAACACTGAGTGGGAGCCGGCAGCCATGTCCCTGGTCTGCCTGGGTAGCCGAGAGATGGTACCCTGCACCCCCATCCCAACCAACACCCAGAAGTACCGGCAGCAGGTCACGGTCAATGGACAACGGGCCGAAGCCCTTCGTGACACAGGCGCCAGTATCACCGCTATCCGCTGCCACCTGGTGACCCCTGAACAGATTCTACCGAATGTGCTGTGCCCCGTACGGACGGCCGACAACAGTGAAAGCCTATGCCAGATGGCCCTGGTCCCCTTCGAGTGGGGAGGGGTGACGGGCCTGCTGAAGGTGACAGTGCGCGACGACGCCCCGGTCGACTGCCTCCTGGGGAACGACTTGGAAAGTTCCCCCTGGGCTCAAGTAGAGCGACGAGAGCACCTCCGAATGTTGGGACTGGCTGATTGGGCCTGCGCCATCACCCGGTCCATGACCGCCCAGGCCCCCCGCTCATCCCCGACCTCCGGGACCGCCCAACCCGAGGGGCTCACACCCCCTCCCACCAGCAGCGAGGAGGCGGTGGACACCGACCCTGGACCCAGCGAATCCTCCCCCGAAGAGATGGCTTCTCCGAGCGCCCTACCAGAGCTGACACAATGGCGACACGAAGGGGGCCCCACCCAAGAGCAGTTCCAGCAAGAACAACAGTCCTGTCCCTCTCTCGAAGGGGTCCGACAACAGGCGACCGCGCAAGCCAACGGTGACCAGACCGGCACCCACTGGATCTACTGGGCCGAGGGCCTGTTGTACAGTGAACAGAAAGTAGCAGAACTCGGGGCCAGCCGCGTGTTGGTGGTCCCCCTCTGCTTCCGGGAGTTCCTTCTCAACCTGGCCCATGATGTGCCCCTCGCCGGACACTTGGGGCAAGACAAAACGTACAGTCGTCTGGTGAGCCACTTCTACTGGCCCCGGATGCGGAGAGATGTGGACAACCACTGCCGGTCCTGCCAGACCTGCCAAGCCAGCGGAAAGACGGGGGGTCGGGTCAAGGCCCCCCTCCAGCCCTTTCCAGCCGTCAGCACCCCGTTCGAACGGGTCGGAATCGATATTGTGGGACCCCTGGACCCCCAAACCGCCCTGGGCCACCGCTTCATCCTGGTCCTCGTGGACCACGCCACCAGGTACCCGGAGGCGGTCCCGCTAAGAACTATAATGGCCCCTGTGGTAGGCCGGGCCTTGATGGGGATCTTCTCCCGAGTGGGATTCCCCAGCGAAGTGGTGAGCGACCGCGGCACGAACTTTATCTCCAGGTACATGCGGTCCCTGTGGCAACAGTGCGGGGTCACATACAAGTTCACGACCCCCTATCACCCTCAGGGGAACGGACTGGTTGAGCGGTTCAACCGAACATTAAAAGGGATGATCCAGGGCCTGGAAGAACCCCTCAGGCGGAAATGGGATGTCCTGCTGCCCTGCCTCCTGTTTGCCTATCGGGAGGTCCCGCAGAAGTCCCTGGGGTTCAGCCCGTTTGAACTATTGTATGGACACCCGGTCCGCGGACGGCTCAGCCTGGTCAAGGAGGGCTGGGAGATGAAGCCCCGAGGCGCCCCTCCTGACGTCTACCGATACCTCCTGACCCTCCGAAACCAGACCCGCAAGTTCCGAGCCATGGCCGAAGCCAACCTCGAGGCCAGCCAGGAGGACATGAAGCGGTGGTACGATCGCAACACCTCTACTATAGAATTCGAGCCAGGTCAGAAAGTATGGGTCATGGCCCCGGTCGAACCCGGCGCCCTCCAGGACAAGTGGACCGGGCCCTTCAAGGTGGTGAAGAAGAAGAGTCCCGTCACCTACCTGGTCGATCTGGAGTCCCCCCGGAACCCCCTCCGGGTCCTACATGCTAACCGGTTAAAACCCCACTTCGCCCGGACCGAACTGAGCCTGCTGCTGGCGACCGACGAAGGGGGCGAGGACGACTCCGAGCCCTTGCCCGACCTCTTGCAATCCGACATTCACGATGGATTGATCGAAGGGGTCCAACTCGCCTCGTCCCTGACCCCGGAAAAGCGCAACGACTGCCAGCAATTACTGCGGGACTACGCAGCCCTCTTCTCTCTCACCCCGGGGGTGACCCACTGGTGCGTCCACGACGTCGACACCGGGGAGAGCCCCCCCATACGACACAGAGCCTACCGGGTGCCTGACCGAGTGCGGGCCTGCATCCAGGCCGAAGTAGCGAAGATGCTGGCCCTGGGGGTCATCGAGCCGTCCGACAGCCCGTGGGCCAGCCCTGTCGTCCTGGTGCCCAAGGCCGCAGCTCCCGGTCACCCCCCGGAGTTGCGGTTCTGCGTGGACTACCGAGCCCTGAATGCAGTAACCAAGACAGACGCACACCCGATACCCCGGGCCGACGAACTCATCGACCGCCTAGGGGCCGCTCGCTACTTGAGCACGCTGGACCTCACCGCCGGGTACTGGCAAATCCAGCTCACCCCCGGTGCCCAAGAAAGATCCGCCTTTTCGACTCTGGATGGGCATTACCACTTTCGGGTGATGCCCTTCGGAATGAAGAACGCCCCGGCCACCTTCCAAAGACTGGTGAACAAGGTTTTGGCCGGGCTTGAGGCCTTCAGCGCGGCCTACTTAGATGACATTGCCGTGTACAGCAACCACTGGGCCAAGCACCTCCTCCACCTGAAGGCCGTCCTGGCCGCCCTCCAGCAGGCCGGGCTCACAATCAAGGCCAGCAAATGTCAAATCGGCCACGGATCCGTGACCTACCTGGGCCATCAAGTGGGGAGCGGGCAGGTGGCCCCCCTCCAAGCGAAGATAGATGCCATCCAGACCTGGGAACCCCCCACTACCCAGACCGCTGTCCGGGCCTTCCTGGGCCTCACCGGATACTACCGGCGGTTTATCCGGGACTATGGGAGCATTGTTGGCCCCCTCACAGAGTTAACGTCCAAAAAGCAGCCCAAGAAGGTACACTGGACACCCCGCTGCCAAACAGCCTTCGACACCCTAAAGACAGCCATGTGTACTGCTCCGGTGCTGCAGGCCCCGGACTACCAGAAGGAGTTCGTGGTACAGACGGACGCCTCCGAGTATGGGATCGGGGCCGTCCTATCCCAAGCCGACGAAAAGGGGCTCGACCGACCAGTGGCCTTCATCAGCCGACGACTACTGCCCCGAGAGCAACGCTGGAGCACTATTGAGCGCGAGGCCTTCGCTGTGGTGTGGGCCCTCAAGAAGCTCCGGCCCTACCTCTTTGGCACCCACTTCCGGGTCCAGACCGACCACCGGCCCTTGCAATGGTTAATGCAAATGCGGGGTGAGAACCCCAAGCTGCTGCGGTGGTCCATCTCGCTACAAGGGATGGACTTTGACGTCGAACACCGGCCCGGCAATGACCACGCCAACGCCGACGGCCTGTCCCGCTTCTTCCGCCTTGACGAGGAGAATCCCCAAGGAGATGGGTGACTCTCCATGCCTTCGGCTGGGGGGGACGCCTGTTGGACCCGGCCTCGTGGCGTGGTCCTTAACCCCCTGGATTGTGCCCGTTCCCCGCCCCGGCCTTCACGGGCCACCCGTCTGAACTGCACCAAGGCCCTTCACCCGGAGCTGCACGTGGTCGCATACTCCTCGTGGCTCCGCCATCTTGTTGGCATCCACGTCACCCCGTGCACCAGCCGGCGCGACCCCGCTCAACCCGGCCTCGACCCCAGCGAAGCCCCGACATCGAGGCACCACGAACTAGCCAGGGGGTGCCGCAGGAACCATTCATCGCCCCCGGCGGAGGACAGTATCGATGGGACCCCCAACTGTCCTCCCCTTTCGAGGTGTGATCGCCCGGCAACTCCCATGGGCCTGGCGCCTCTCCTGCTGGGCGTCTGGCCACCTCCACCCGGCCACTCCGCCCCCTCGGGCGCATAGGTCTGGACATCAAAGGGCTCCAGACCTATATCTGGGGCGACCCCACCACAGCAGTTGTATCCCGGAGTCGAGAGCCCTGCTGATTGAATCGCGGCTGACCCTACGGAGAAGAACTCTTGTCGGAACCATCACGAGCCCTGCTGACTGCGTCGCGGCTCCTTCTTGTGAACCCTTTCTGAACCACCTGGAACATCGGAGCCCTGCTGACGCTGTCGCGGCCCAACCTCGCTGAAACCTTCCTCGGAGCCCTGCTGACGACGTCGCGGCTCGAGCTGAGCAGAAACCATCTTGAGAGCCCTGCTGATTGAATCGCGGCTCTCCACGAACTGTACGCCAGAGCCCTGCTGACGCCGTCGCGGCTCGACCCCTCCGAGATCCGGAGGTCCTCCAGCTTGAGGATAAGAACTGGGCCCCAGGTACCCTCGTACCGCATTCCTGCCAAAGACTGTCCCGCTACCCCTACCCTTCCAAAGAGACACTGAGACTTTTGGTGGATCCCTCGATCCCTTCGTGTAAATATTGACCTCGTAACCCTTTTATTGCTGATAAAGAATTGCTTGTCACAAGACAACCTCCTTGAGTCCTGTGTGGTGGTGTTACTGTGCTAGTACGTGATAGGGGAAGGATCTCTCAGGAGACTTCTCGGCAGCGCTCGGCTACTTCGTGCAGTGAGAGGGCCCCCCCTTGGTGGTCTCACTGACTCCTCGGGGTCCGCCTTCCAACACACATCCTATTCCAAGGGCAGATGAGCTCATAGATAAACTGGCTTCTGCTAAGTTTTTGAGCACATTTGATTTGACAGCTGGCTATTGGCAAATCAGATTAGCTGAGGAGTCTAAGGCCAAAACAGCATTTTCAACCCCAGGTGGGCATTATCAATTTTTGGTGATGCCCTTTGGTCTGAAGAATTCACCTGCCACCTTCCAAAGGTTGGTGAATCAAGTCCTTACTGGGTTGGATGACTTTTGTGCAGCATATCTTGATGACATTGCTGTCTTTAGCTCCACCTGGGAGAATCACCTGATCCACCTGAAGAAGGTACTTGAGGCTCTGCAAAAGGCAGGCCTCACTATCAAGGCTACTAAGTGCCAGATAGGGCAGAGTAAGGTTGTGTATTTGGGCCACCTTGTAGGTGGAGGCCAAGTTCAACCACTGGAGAGTAAGATACAATCCATGAAGGACTGGTCCCCTCCAACCACCCAGACTCAAGTTCGAGCTTTCTTGGGCTTGACTGGGTACTACAGGAAGTTTGTTAAGAACTATGGGTCCATTGTGACTCCTCTTAATGATCTGACATCCAAGAAGATGCCCAAAAAGGTTCAGTGGACAGTAAGCTGTCAAAAGGCATTTGATGACCTGAAGAAGGCCATGTGCTCTGCACCTATCCTGAAAAGTCCTGACTACTCCAAAGAGTTTATTGTCCAAACAGATGCTTCTGAGTTGGGTGTGGGAGCTGTGCTGTCACAACTTAATGTAGATGGTCAAGACCAACCCATTGCTTTTATTAGCAGAAGGTTGACCCCCAGAGAGAAGAATTGGTCAGCCTTTGCTGTGGTGTGGGCCCTGAAGAAGCTGAGGCCATACTTGTTTGGCACTCACTTCAAGATTCAGACCGACCATAAGCCCCTCTTGTGGCTAAATCAGATGAAGGGTGAAAACCCCAAACTGCTTAGGTGGTCCATTTCCCTACAGGGGATGGACTTTACAGTGGAGCACCGGCCAGGTACAGACCATGGGAATGCAGATGGTCTCTCCAGGTACTTCCACTTAGGACATGAAGACGAGACTGGTCAAGGCTAGTTTAATGTCCCTGCGTTTGGGGGGGGGGTTGTGTAGGAGAGTAGGGTCTGCTATCCTATGGTCACCCCAAATTTTTGCTTTTTGCTTCACTGGTTTTTGGCATATTGAGGCTGTGGGCCTCCTAATCAGACCCCCAGCCTGATGTTCTCTCTACTAAATTGACACTATGCACCCTAGGTGCATAACCAATTGGAATTGGATCACCCTGTGAGCCCCTGTACCAGTGTACACTAGGTACCCAGGGCATTGGTGTATCTAAGGCCTACCAGGGTCTGAAGCATGTATTGTGCCACCCCTGGACTGGCCTAACAAATTTGACACAACTGGCTGATCACTCAGCTGGGGTAAGTTGGTGTAACCACCTCTTACTTAGGTGTAGTATACCTATACCTAACCTTAAATGGGACACATGTTAACCTATAAGTCACTCCTATGGCAGGCCTTAACAATCCTGAAGGCAGAGATCTTGGTTCCATGTGAGATGCTGAGCCTGTCTGCTGTGGTCGGAACGACTTCCTTCTACCGTTTCCAGATATCGTCATACCATATACTCTTAAGTGCATTATGAACCTCGCGGTTAAATGCTATCTTTGGTTTGGCTTTATCAAAACATGTCGAGTAAGGTGACATACGAATTGGAATACTAACCCCTCGCCAATTCTGGCGACGGGATAAGCATTCCACCCTTCTATAGGGACACGACATGTACGGTACCTGAAACCCGGGTGAAATCAGACATAGCCTCAGCTCCACAAAATGGATGCTGCCACCACAGACACAAGTCTGCCCTCCTGCTGCTGGGAGTCCTTCCAGCTTGGGAGACGTGGACAAAGGGTTTCCTGCCAGGGGAGGTGCGTGCACCACCCCAGACAGGATTTTGTGTATTGGTCAGGTAGGGCTTGAATGGAATCAGACATGCCTGAGGCTCACCAGGAGCCTCGGTGCATATGCCAGTTCAAACCGGTCCTGGGGCACACCAGCCCCGGACCTGGGGTGAGCTGGACAAAGGATTGGGGGTGTAACCACCCCCCTTCCTGGTCCCACCCTTAGGGAGGGACCTAGCAGGTAGTCCGGCCCCTAGAATCCGCTTAAAGGTAGGAGCTGTGTCCTAAGACTTCAGACATCCTGGAATCAACTTACAACAAAGAAGAATACGGGAACTTCGACGCTCTGCTGCACAGAGGACAGAAGGAAATCTCCCCTATGGTCAGGGAGTGACCATCTTGCTAACGCAAGCACCAACCAGCTACTCGATGTCTGCTTTGCCGCCGCCTCCTGCCGGAGCCCGAGCCCAGAGCCCAACAAGACCTGGACCTCCAGACCTCTCACCGCCCGATCCACAGTCCCTGAAAAGAAGGAACCCGTGGAGGCACCAAGACACGTGGAGCCAGCCATCTTGAAAGACCCACGACAAGCTGCAAGCGCAACAATAGAGGCTCCCTCCAAGTTGTGCTTTGGGTCCTGAGAAGCCCAACATCCGAGCAGCATCTGCACCAAAGGTGAGCCCTCCAGCATCTCCACGATCTGCGTGGGGTCCCTCTGCACTTTGCATCTCGACGCGCCTGCCCGGTCCCTGGCCCGTTGGCTAGTGGCCATTTTGGCGACGAAACTTGAATACTACGATGCTGGTCTGGTTGCTCCAGACTGGCCCCTGCTGCCCTCCAAAGGAGCAGCCCCTCTGACCTTGCTGGTTAGAACCACAAGGTTTCTTCATTCTTCATGACTCCTGCTTTTGCCAAGGCTTGTTTGCTTCCTTCGAGTCGCCGACACCGCCGACAGTGAGAGCCTGTGTGGGACAGCTCGTGAACCGACTCCTGGACATCGTTGACCTTCAGGGACCACGTGGCTGCGGAGACAAGCTACACCTCATCACCTGTTTGCACCCGACATCGCCTGGTACCTACCTGGTGCCACGCCGGTCACTGGCTAGTGACTGTGAACACTGTCCCCTCTGCTTTCAGGTCTTCTACAACTCCGATCCACTCTTGGATCCACAGCATCTCTTCTGGACCGGTCGCCTGCAGCATCTTTGTCATCAGGCTCCATTGAACAGATAGACGAAACCCGACGCACTTCGAGACCTATGCACCCGCTTCCTGTGGGTGAGGTAAAGCTGGCACTCCGGTGCCCAAGTGTAGAGAAACATCTCTAGTGTCTGTGTTTTAAGTCTTAAGTTCGTAGTCCATCCAGAAGACCCTTCTAGGAGTAACTTTTGAACTTTTACGCACCCATTGAAAACCTATGGGAGCCCGCGTGTAACTTTCCTCACTGCACACGCGACCCGTGGACCTCCTGGTCACTAACTAACGTTAGCTCCTTGTAGGCCCAGCGATTCTAGAGGCCCTAGGCCTTTTCCCTTTCCTGTTCGTGGTACTTATACCACTATTTTAGTATATGGTTTGATCGGCCACCAGGGCCTATCCATATAAAGTGCAACTTCTGTATATTGTAATACCTTCTTGTTTAACGATTTGTGCTCCTGTGCTCATAAAGAGTCTAGGGGATACTTTGAGTAATAAATACATATATATTTTGAATATATATCTGTGTGGTGTCCTTTCATTGGTATAAAGGGGGGTTACATATGGTAAAACAGCTTGCTTAACACGCTTTAACAAGTTTAGCCTCAAAGACTGCTTAGCCTACGCTACCACTAGGGCAGCTAGTCCGAAAAGGTTGACTTGCAACCACGCCATAAGGGTTGCTTGGCATGGTACAAGGTGGTCACTTTAACTAGTGAACAGCATATACCAGGCCAACTTCTCACAATGGTGTTATTGGTAGCACCAGACAATCCGGGCACAACATCTGGTGCGTGATGACACAAGTCACACCAGTCTGTACTGGTCACACACAACTATGAGTTGCAAATTTCGTACCTTCCTAGAAATGAGACGCAACGTCCGGTGCACATTGATATTGGTCGCCCCAGACAGTTCCGGTCACACACAAAGGCACAAGTTCAGCAATGCCTCACAAGGTAGAATGAGGCACTACTACGGTTGCGCCCCCACCTCCGAGGGTTGCAACGTGTGAATCAGACACTGCAAGCAATAAGCATGAAGTCGGCGTGTCGCACCAGAGAGGTGCAGCACGATCGACGAAGCGGGCCAGTCTGGATTCTACAACCGATGAATCTGCCCTCCAATAACCAAATGCTTATTCATGCCAAGGTCCCCACGATGTGCAGGCCACACGCCTTTGATGAGGGCAAGACTTCGAGGCTCCACTGCATCCGGTGCACGTTGATATTGGACGCACCAGACAGTTCCGGTCACACAGAAAAGCACAAGTTCAGCAATGCTCCACAAGGTAGAATGAGGCACTACTACAATTGCGCCTACACCTCTGAGGGTCGCAAGCTGTGAATCAGACTCTGAAAGCAATAAGCATGCAGTCAGCGAGTCGCACGAGAGATTTGCAGCACAATCGACGAAGGGGCCACTCTAAATCCCGCAACGATGAATCCGCCCACCACCAACAAGATTGTTATGCCTGCCAAGGTCCCCACGATGTGGAGGACACACACCTTTAAAGCGGGCAAGAATTCGGGGCTCAGCACAAGGCAATCTAGTCTCCAGGCACTATGCACAGCTCCACACCCACACTAAGCACAAAGGCACACAAAAGAGTTTTAGAGCAGAGAAATGCCCATATTTGAATAGTGGCATTTCTCCACGAACCATCACAAAGACACCTTTACCACTGGAAAGGGATTGTCACTGCGAATCCAATGATAGGAAACATGATGATGCTGCTACAATGCAATCCACTATTGCAGCCTGAAGCACCAGCCTGCAATGGCAGGCTGGACACGTATATAGAGGCACCATTGGTGCCAGTATGGCCCCCAGCTGGCAATGGCACGCTGGACCCATGTTTAGATAGACCATCAGTTCACAATCATACCAGTCTGCAATGGCAGGTTGGACACGTATTTAGGGACAGCATTGGTACAAAGCGCACACAAGCCTGCAATGGCAGGCTATACATGTATTTAAAGACACCATTAGTGCAAGTGTGCCCACTGATGAATACAGGCCCCAGCTAGGCCTGCAGAATACTAGGGTTTGCTCTCCTGTAACGTAAACTAGAAGGAAGTTGGCACGGAAACTGCAAATACAAAGACAAAGTTTATTAACCCTTAAGGGTGGTCCTACAACCCATGCAACACTCTTCAGTATTGCATAGAGTAGCACACAGAACTTGCGTACACGGTCCCCTTTTATACACAACAGAGGGGCTCATAAGTGGGTGGATACAACATGAGGCGAAAAGCATTACCTTTTATGGACATTTTCGATACAGAATCAATATGTGGGCGGAGTTAACACACTCCTAAGCCCGCGAAAACATGGTCAAGCAAGGACTAACTGATAACAGATGTGGTCAAGTCTGGACATGCGCCAGACAGACAAAGGGACTATTTATAGACTGTTACTAGGCAGATTACAAGAGCAACTAACACGAAGATAGGACTCTTCTCGTGCTGAGCACGTGGAGACATGACAGTACAAAATGGAGTCCGGACATTAGGCAACATAAGACGAAAGACATGTTTTAACTGGAGAGAATGCATGTCTTTAGTGAATGCTTAATCATATCGCCATTTTAGTTTTCAACAGACGACCCTTTCAGCATTTACTGAAGACATTCGGCTTATTAGGATAATCATCATATATGTCAATTTTCATCATCTCTTCCACCTCTTTGGTTAAATGTTTCTGATAGGTGACATTGGCAATAGCTTTCTTATCAGGAATACAGAATGACACACATAAAGAACAGAGTAAAGGACCACACTGGACACAGATGCAGCAGGAAAACAGAATTGCCACAATAATGCAAAGACCAGTTAAAACCTTCCATCCCCATGCAGTGATCAATGCCCAAAACCATCCAGAAAAGGTCCAAGTGCCATTTTCTGTATGAATCTCAGCTGCGATTTTATGCAATTTATTAATAGCATTATAAACTGATGGCGTATGGTCAGGAATAAACACACAACAACTACTTCCGATAATTTTACATGCTCCACCTCTGTCAGCTAACATAACATCTAATACCATACGATTCTGCAATGCAACAATTCTAGTGATTTGTAATTCTTCCGTAAGATTCCCAAGAGCAGCAGCGGTTTGATTCGTCACAGCCTCTACAACTCTCGTTAACCTTCGAACCTTCCTACTATTTAGGGCAGCTCCAACAAAGAAAAACAATCCTAAGTTAAAATCAATATACTGCTGTAAGCTAGTATCAGTTTGATCAACATCATCAATAGATAGAGTACGTTTATATCTATTTACAGTTACATTGTTCAACAATTTCAAATCTTTATGATAAGATGCAGGTGCCAAAAATACAGGAGGTAATAAGAACGCTACATAACATACTCCGGACCAGCCGGCTGGCAAACGATAATAACCCTTATTCCCACATACAAAGTATGTATTATGGGAGGCTAAGAAAGTACTATTATTTAGACCATCTATATTCAAAACAATAATACAGTCACTAACACCAACTGGAATATAACCCACACTCTGGACACACAGGTCCGCTTGAGCTTGTGCCACTTGAATCACAACACAAATTTTTCTTTCCCTACTGTGTCTCTAGTGTTCGTGAAAATGTAGGGGATCGATTCATTGTCTGGTCGATATTCTTATCAAGAACAAAAGGGAGAGCTAGGGACAACTAGGGGGGGTTGTGTCCGTATCCCCTGGATTTAGATAAGCTTTGTCAAAAGTGGACACGCCCAATGTAGTGTGGTACGGTCAAATGAAGCAATGTTTGGGAACCCACCAAATGGGTTAAAAGACCCCTCACACACCAACCTGGTTGGTGTCATGCTTCATCATTGGGGCCCCAACCGGGTGGCCGAATGCCTCCCGGTTGTGCTGCGACGCCTGACTACAGCGGAGCTGGTGTAGTGCAAAAATGTGATGTGGTGATAATTTAAAAAATACCGCTGAGAGTCCTTACCATTGGAAGATTTATTATTGGCGGCTCAGGGTATTGGTTAAAAAGATATGTGATGCAACTAAATGAAGAAATAATTATCTGTTAGTTGGCTATGTGGTGGGTCATCCCCATTCTTCCCATTCCCATATTGTCCCATTCGCTTGTGGATAGCCTTCTTTATCCTGATGACATTCCTTATTAAGTCTGAAAAGTAGTCGTCCCACTGTAGGTTTCCGTGTGGCAAAAAGCAAAGTGTACCATGCTCTACAAGAGCCATTATGAGAAAAAGGAAGAGGTATAAATGGCGTTCCTCCTTTCTTCTGATGAGCTGGCATCATACCACATATCCAACAGTTCGTAGCATTTGTAGCAACATGGGTATGATGCAACATCTGAATGAAAGTGTTATTCAAATAAGACTGACGATGCTTCAATTCTTGATACGGGAGGGTATAAAAGTAGTGCTCCTCAGGCACTGGAGTGGTCAAGACAAGCAACTCACGAGCAGGAGTCACGTCTTCAACAAACCATGTGGTTATACCAACAATAGCTACACTGATAATAAAACTCGTCGCACAAACAATCTTCTTCTTTTCCATCTTGTAGTAAAAAGTCAATATCTTCCTGAAGCTAAAAGGTTGTCAGAACTCTTTCCCTTAGGCAGCCGTTGATTTCTTCACCAGCGGGCCAAGACGGGTGTCACTACACTAATGCAGGGCTGATCCCCCCCCCTTGCCACATTGGCTCTCCGTTTCACTAACCTAAGGGCCGTTCTGACAACGTCTTTGGATACACAAAGAAAATCACTTCCTCGGTCTGAGATGATATCTTCCTCCTCCAGGAATCGACTGGTCCGGGAAGAGCTCCTCAGTATCGTTCGGTTCCACAGCACGGCCTTTCTCTGCAGTCAGGATTTCTCGATGGTCGGTCAACACAGCAGGCTCCACCAATCCAGGCGGCACTTTGCGACAGTGCAAAGAGTGGATCCAGTTCTTCCGATTGGAAACTCGCACAGCTGTCCTTGTTGCAAGCAGGACCTGCTCAGGACCAACCCATCTCGGCTCCAGACTGTTCGTCCTTTCGAATATTTTGACCATAACCTGATCACCAGGTCGGAGATTATGACCTTCACCTGTGGACCGATCAGGGAGCGCTTCTCGAACCTGTTGATGAATAGAAACCAAATTATCCGTTAACTGTGCCAGATAATCATTCATCATTACACAAGGTACATCATACACTGACCTCGGTTTTGGTGGACCCCAAATATTCATTGGGCGTCCGAATACAATCTCGTAGGGTGTGAGACCGGTCCGAGAATGCGGTATCGATCTAATTGACAATAATGTCAGCGGTAAAGCGTCTGGCCAAGTCAAAGAAGTCGAAGCTTGAATCTTCGCGATCTTAAGCCTCAGAGTACCATTATATTTCTCGACCAATACCGCAGACTGAGGGTGAAACACTGCATAACATTTTTGGGTAATTCCCAGGCCTTTCAGGACATACTTAATAACGTCTGCTATAAAATGAGGTCCATTATCACTCCACAACAATCTGCAAACACCATATCGAGGGAAGAACTCCTTCAATAGCATCTTGGCTGTAGTCATTGCAGTATTGTCTTTCGTAGGGTATGCCTCAACCCATTTGCTGAAGGCACAAACCACTACTAGAACATACTTCAGATTGTTACAGCGCTCAAGCTGAATGTAATCCATCTGCAAAACCTCAAAGGGTGCAGTAGGTGTCGCAAATCCTCCTGCTGGAGTTCGTGTACCCTTTCCCGGGTTATACCTCAGGCAAATCATGCAGGTCTGCACTACCCTCTTTGCCGTACTAGCGATCTCCGGATGCTCCCAAACTCGTGTGAGTAATTTAACAATTGCGGAAGCTCCGACATGCACTAGTCCATGTGCCATCTGAACCATAGGTTGTACGAAGGCAGTGGGTAACTTCCACTTATCCATCTGCTTACTTCTCCAACACCCTTCATCATCTAATTCTCCATCATTGGACCATTGCTCCCGTTCCTTATCGGAAGCGGTCCTCTGTATCTCCAGCACTTCTCTGCTAGCATCGTGCCATCTTTCTGCCTGTGACTTCACAACATACATTGCAGTAGCACCAGGCTGCATCGCAGTCTCTCGTGCCACCTGGTCTGCTAAAGCATTCCCTTCTCCAACTTTCTCAACCACTTTCTTATGGGCACTACATTTAACTATAGCAATCTTCTTTGGATATGTTAATGCAGTCAAAAGGTTGTGAACTAACTCCCCGTACATTATCTGTGCTCCACGTGACGTTAGAAACCCTCTCTCCTTCCAGAGTAGGCCGAAATCGTGCGCTACTCCGAACGCATAGCGGCTATCTGTATAAACATTCACACACAATCCTGCACTGAGCTCACATGCTCGTGTTAATGCTATCAGTTCCGCTGCTTGAGCTGATTTCTGCGGTATGCGTGCTGTCTCCACTATTGTTTGTAATGTGGTAATTGCATACGCTGCTGAAGTCGTACCATCTGGTAGCTTCAGGCATGATCCGTCCACCCACAGTTCTCCATCTACATCTGTAAAGGGCGTATCCTGGAGATCAATACGACCCTTTGTCTGTTCCTCAGTCACAAGAATACAGTCATGTGCTTTTCGTGCTTCAGACTGAGTGTCCGGGAACGGCAACAATGTGGCTGGATTTAACGTTGCACATCTCTTTAACGTAATATGAGGAGCCAAAAGCGTCAACTCATATCCCGTTAAACGAGCACTGGTCAAATGCTGCGTCTTTGTCTGATTAAGCAGGGCATCAACAGCATGGGGGACTAATACCAACAGTTTGTGAGATAACACAATTCCCTCACTTTGGCGTATTGACACAGCTGTCGCCGCAACCGAGCGAAAACACCCTGGTAATGCTCGGGCAACAGGATCAAGTACAGCCGAAAAATATGCACAAGGGCGCTGCTTGTCGCCGTGCATCTGCACTAAAACTGATAATGCACACCCATCTTTCTCATGCACATACAGTGAAAAGGGCTTCGTATAATCAGGGGTGCCTAACACTGGTGCTGAACAAAGGGCTTGTCGTAATTGCTGAAAAGCAATTTCACACTCATTTGACCAGGGAAGAGGGATCGGTGTGTCTTTTGTCAAAAGTGCTAACAAGGGCTTAGCTATATGCGAAAATCCCAATATCCATTGCCTACAGAAAGAAGCAAGACCCAAAAATGCACGCACGTCCTTCTGTGTGGAAGGTACTGGCGTGTCCAAAATTGCTTGAATACGATCTGGTGTGAGTGCACGCCCCTCCTTAGACAAAAGGTGACCCAAATAAGTCACCTTTGGTCTACAGAATTGCAATTTCTTCTTCGACACTTTGTGATTGTGAGATGCCAAAAAGGAAAGCAAGGATAACGTACACTTTTCACACAACTCAGGAGTGTCGGCCGCCAACAAGATGTCATCGACATATTGTATAAGGGCGACACCCTCGGGCAGAACAAAGGAATCCAATTGCCTTTTCAATGCTTGACTGTAAATGCTAGGGCTTTCTGTATAGCCCTGAGGGACTCTACAAAATCTATAAAACCTATTATTCAGAGTAAAACCGAAAAGGTATCGGCTATCAGGGTGAATAGGGATCGAAAAGAAGCCATTTTTCAAATCAATAACTGAAAACGTGGTCGCCGTTGGCGGGACCAGAGTAAGTAACGTCGTGATATCAGAAACCACTGGATACTGAGGTATCACTATCTTATTCACTTCCCTTAAGTCAATGATAAAACGATAAACTCTGGTATCAGTATCTTTCTTCAAAATGGGTAAAATAGGACTGTTGCAGACATTATAGGGAACTTCTTCCACTACTCCCACCTTAATCAAATCCTGCACCATCTGTATGAGTGCCTCCTCCCCCTCCTGGGAAATACGATACTGAGGGAGGCGTGGTAACACCGCACCCTCCTGGACACTAATGTGGACAGGCGGAATCACCATCTGTCCCACATCAGTATCCGAAGTAGCCCACAAAGTACGAGGGAGGGAAGCTAAGACAGTATCCTCTGCAACCACACACATCCGTTCTGTCATAGGGTGATTATCATTTAAGATCACACGTACTCCAGTAGGGGAGCAGCGGATCGTTGCTCTGAAGTACTTGAGCATATCAAGACCCATAATGTTGTCGGGCGTGTTCGGGGCAAGCAGAAACGGACAGGACGCAGAAAGGTTGTCAACATGGAATGCAAGGGGTCGGGAAAGAGGGCTTCGAGAGAGTGTACCATCAAACCCTACCGATGTAACCATTAAGCCAGATGGGGGAGCCCTCGGAACCAATTGTTTGGACAGCGCACTGCGAGTAGCTCCTGTATCAACTAGGAACCGATCAGTAGAACCCAAAACATTTGCTGAAACATAAGGACCCTTCTGATCAACCGGCACTTCAACTGATTCAAACCCCCATCCAACGCAATCCTACGCATGCTGTGAGTCATGAAACCCAGAACGGTCGTTCCCAGACTTTTGATACTGGTGTTGCCTATCAAACACATTAGGCCTATCCCGTTGCTGTACGCTAGGCTCAAATCGAGTACGATCATTAGAGTTCCCTCTATAATTGGAAAAGCCCCCTCTACCTCTCGGTGGTCCCTGACCACGCCCCTGACGAGATGCATACAACACCGGACAATCTCTGGCCCAATGACCCGACTGTTTACAATACGCACATTGATTTCTATTTACATCTGACCGACCCGAAGGGGGACCATAGAATCCTCCCCTACCTCTTTCTACACCCCGACGAGGCGGACCATATACTTGTACTAACATCACCTTAGTTTTCAAATCTTTCGATTTCTTCTCCTCATTCCCCTTCGCTTCTTGTTCCTGACGCTCATAATACTGAGCCATAGTCAGGAGGGATGCCGGAGACGAGGTGGACCAAGAACTTTCACTCGCTTTTAAACGAGCTGCTATTCCCGGTAATAAATTCGCCACATATTTATCCACAAAAAGATGTCGGCCCGTATCATCCGTAAGCGACTGACCACTGAAATCATGAAATGTCTCCTCAAAGCGTGTAAAGAAATCTGAAACTGATTCATCAACCTTCTGTTTACACGAGGCTAACATATTCCAATCAATCTATTTAGGGGGAATAATCGTTTTCAACTTGGTCAAGATAGCAGCGGGGAGATCTAAAATAATCTGGGGCGGTTTTTGCGCGGGTTTTCTCTCCCTATCCTCATCCTCAATCTCAGACCATTTGGCCTTAAAAACGGCTAGATCATCCACCTTCCGCACAGATCGCCACATATCCGGCGGTAAAATAAGCCCAAAGAACAAATCTATATCTGCTAAAGTCATAGTACAAGAATTCAAGGCCCCTTCGACTTCTTCGTAAAAGGCCGCTGGATTCTTGCGGGGGTCAGGCAATGCATTCTTTAATGCCATAACATCAGCTCTATGCCAGGGAGTATAAACCCAATTATACACAAAATAACCCCTAGCATCGGGGGAAGACATATCCGAGCTAGTTCCTGCTCCTTTAGGAGGAACATACAAAGGTGCTGCCTCTCGCATTGGTTTAGCATGCACTAGTTCGCTCTTATCTGAGTAGGAGGTAGATGATTGGTCGCCGCCGATACGTGAATCCGATTGCTCCTCCTCCCCTGTCTTTAGGCGCACTCTCTCTTTAAGTTCACTCGCCGCGTCCCGCAATGCAAACAGCCGCCGGACCGCATCAGGTGCCTTAGAGGGAGAAAAAACACCGTTACGTAATGCTTTAGCATCTAATACTACATCATCAGGCTCAAAAACTTCTGAATATTTCCGAAAGGCAGTAATCACTTCATCAGAAAAGGTTTCAAGAAAATACAACTTCTCTCTATCCCACCACTTTTCCAAAGAGTCCAACAATTCAGCAAGGGATAACTTGCCCTTAAGTGCACAAAGAGAAATTTTCCGAAGCTCACCCATACGCTCAACTGATAACATGGACCGCGTGTCTACCTTATCCGAAACCAATCCAGAATCCCGTGATCTCGGGGCAGACGCGCCAACATAAGGGGGCGGAGAGCGATCTAATAAATAAAAATCATCGTCAAGATTAGTAAGGACAGGATAAAGTGGCTGGCGGACAGCATATTGACCCGAGACTTGCAACCTACGTTCTTTCTCTTGTTTCTCCGCCAGTTCTCTTTCCTCCTGACGCTTCGCTTCCTGCGCTCTCACATGATCATTTCTCACGTTTCTCTCGCTCACGCACTTCCTTCACCCATAACCGTACACATTCAAACATGTCTTGCCGAGCACGCCGTTTACACATACACTGTTCCACATACTCAATCTTGCGCATATCAAACGAGCCATACAAAGGCCATCGTAACTCAGGATCCTTTTTGGTGTATTTCCTCCACACTGTGCTGTACATTATAGAGGAAAGACCATGCTTCACATACATATCCCTATTAGGGGTCCCCTCTGGGGGGGCTGGAGCAGATTCCTTGAGGTTTAACCGGTGTCCAAAACAGCAGCACCACTTACGGAGTGCGCTAAAAGCAGGCATGCTCAAAAATAATGCAAAATATGCAGTATTATAAAAAAAAATGGCACTTAAATTTTGCGCCGTTCAGATTTACACAGCTCCGGAGAAATATCTCCACATTACCTGCCTATATGTGTTGCAACGCATCTATTCTCACAACAATCAATACAAAATATGACCGGTCATCACAAATCAAACTCAAATAGCCAACCCAGGCTTCAAAACTCGGAGCAAGTACCGTACAACGGTTCTTACCAATCAAGAGTGTCCAGGTTCCAACTGCCAAGTTCCAAAATTCGCCCAAACGGCTGTCGCGGCAAACCGACAGAAGAGGTCTCAGTCGAGGACCGGCGCCACCCAGAAGGTTCGTTCGGAAGGGAAGGAAGAAAACCACGGGATGCCAGGACTAAAACGCCACTGGCAGTGATCACATCCCCAGCCAAATTCCTCACCTTCGTCACGACCAGTCCTTCGAGCATCCAAGTCGCCGATGAGCCCCACGTGACGGGCGCCAATTGATGAATACAGGCCCGAGCTAGGCCCCCAGAATACTAGGGTTCGCTCTCCTGTAACGTAAACTAGAAGGAAGTTGGCACGGAAACTGCAAATACAAAGACAAAGTTTATTAACCCTTAAGGGTGGTCCTACAACCCATGCAACACTCTTCAGTATTGCATAGAGTAGCACAAAGAACTTGCGTACACGGTCCCCTTTTATACACAACAGAGGGGCTCATAAGTGGGTGGATACAACATGAGGCGAAAAGCATTACCTTATATGGACATTTTCGATACAGAATCAATATGTGGGCGGAGTTAACACACTCCTAAGCCCGCGAAAACATGGTCAAGCAAGGACTAACTGATAACAGATGTGGTCAAGTCTGGACATGCGCCAGACGGACCAAGGGACTATTTATAGACTGTTACTAGGCAGATTACAAGAGCAACTAACACGAAGATAGGACTCTTCTCGTGCTGAGCACGTGGAGACATGACAGTACAAAATGGAGTCCGGACATTAGGCAACATAAGACGAAAGACATGTTTTAACTGAAGAGAATTCATGTCTTTAGTGAATGCTTAATCATATCGCCATTTTAGTTTTCAACACCACCAGCCCACAATGGCAAGCTTAACACCTGTTCAGAAACACCAATGGTGCAACTTGCACACCAGTCTGCAATGGCAGGCTGGCCACGTATGTAGAGACACCATCAGTGCAAAACGCACACCAGCCTGCAAGCGTAGGCTGGGCATGTGTTCAGAAAAACTAGCGAGGCAACACGCACACCAGCTTGCCCTGGCAGACTGGTCACATATGTAGAAACACCCTTTGGTCCAATGCGCACATCAGCCTGCAATGGCAAGCTGGACATGTTTTTAGAACACCATTGGTGCCAGTGCGCACCCGAGCCTGCAATGGCAGGCCGGACACATATTCACAGACACCATTGGTGCAAATGTGCCCCCCTTTCTGCAATGGCAAGCTGGACACAAGTTTTAAAACATCACAGGTGCAAGTGCACACATCACATCGTAATGGCAGGCCGGGCACCTGGTTACCACCACCCTAGGTGTGAGTGCGCACATACACCGGCCTGCACTGGCAGACTTGACCTATGTTTAAAAACCATGGATGAGCACTGCTTCTCAACATATGTAGGAAGGGAACACACACTTTAACACTGCCCTTAAAGTAGGAAAGTGCTCCAACCCCTACGGTCACAATAAGGGAATGTGCCACACCTGGGAGATGTCTCCCATGGGGAGAGCCGACACCCTAGGTTTGGAAAACTCACATAGGGGTTTGTCCCTACATGGGCAGTGCACACACAGATGTACCTATCCTGCCCCTTAACTACCCCGATGTGGTGGAAGTGAACAGCCCCCTCAGGATTGGCTATGGAGTGAGCCAGGCCAACTTAAGCATGAGACATTTTTAATAGGCTATTCCAGGGGGTGGCCCAGTCAGTGCAGCATACCCCCAGTAGCCATTGTAGCACCTACACAGGGTATGCAATGTACCTTTTTACCGTGCATTCACATGTACAACACATAAACCAATCAAGTAAGCACCCTATCTGAGCGCATGTTGGAAGGACATGCACGCTTTCTCTCTGCAGTGCAGTGGGCGTGTGCGCAGAGTCCTATGGTCAGGATAAGAGAGTGGGCTAAAACTAGTCAGTGTCACAAGAGTTGTCTCCAGTGAGTGTCAGTGATGCAGGCTATAGTGAATGTCACTAGGGAGGTTTCCAGTGAGTGTAACTGGGACAGTCTTCAGTGAGTGTAACTGAGGTGGTGAGTGTCTGTGGGGAGGTCTCCAGTGAGTGTCACATGGGTGGTCTCCAGTGAGTGTAACTGAGACTGTCTTTAGTGAGTGTAACAAAGGCAGTGAGTGTCAGTGGGGTGGTCTCCAGTGAGTGCAACTGGGTGGTCTCCCATGAATGTCAATGGGGAGGTCTTCCATAAGTGTCACTGAAGCAGTCTCCCATGAGTGCCACTGCAGTGGTATCCACTGAGTGTCATTAGTTATGTCTGCACTGAATGTCACTGGTTCATTCCCTGCTGAGTGTCACTGGGTGGTCCCCACTGAGTGTAACTGGGGTGGTCTGCCATGAGTGTCCATGGGACGTTCTCCCCTGATTGTCACTATGATAGTGTCACTTGGGCAGTTCCTGCTGAGTGTCACTGGATGATCCCCAATGAGTGTCACTGGGGTGATCTCCATTGAGTGTCTTAGGGGCAGCCTCCGCTGCATGTCGCTGGGTAGTCCCCACTCAGTGTCACTGGGGTGGCCCCCACTAAGTATCACTGGGCAGTTCCCACAGTGTCACTGGGGCAGTCTGCCATGAGTGTCACTGGGGTAGTCTCCCATAAGTGTCTCTGCTGCGGTATGCACTGGGGTGGCCCCCACTGAATGTCACTGGGTGGTCCCAGCTGAGTGTCACTGGGGCAGTTCCCACTGAGTGTCACTAGGGCAGTCCCAGCTGAGTGTCACTGGGGCAGTCTCTCATGAGTGTCACTGGGGCAGTCTCCCATGAGTGTCACTGCAGCAGAATGCATTAAGTGTCACTGCAGCGGTATGCACTGGGGCGGCCCCCCGATTAATGTCATTGAAGCGGTTCCTATAGAGTGTCACTAGATAGCGCATGCTGAGTGTCACTGGGGTGCTTTCCATGACTATTACTGAGGCATTCCCCATTGACTGTGACTCTGGCGGTCTGCCATGAGTGTCACTCTGGTGGTCTCCCATGAGTGTCACTGGGACAGTCTCCCATAAGTGTCACTGCAGCGGAATGCAGTGAGTGTTCCTACCGCGGTATGCACTCAGTGTCACTAGTGCAGTCCCCACTGAGGGTCACAGGGCGGTCTTCGCTGATTTTCACTGGTTCAGTCTACCATGAATATCTTTGGGCGGTCCCCGCTGATTATCACTAGTTCAGTCTACCATGAGTGTCACTTGAGCGGCTCCCACTGAGTGTCACTAGGCTGTCCCTGCTAAGTGTCCCTAGGGTGCTCTCCCATGACTATTACTGAGGCTATTAAAGCAAACACAAGGAGATGATGAACGGAGCCCTGAAACTTTTCAGACACTCACGCCAGTCACAAATCTGGGTTGAATCCATCATTATTCTTTAGCTCACTTCGCCACCTCAGTTTAACCCAGCTATACGCAAATCTGTCTTGACCCTGTGCCTCATGGGAACAGTCTAGCCCGAACTGCCAAGCCAGGTCTTCCCTGAACCAGAAACAAGCATCCTGGGACCGGTTTCTGGGTAAAATCCTTCATCAGCCAGGTTAGCTTGAATCCAGTGGCAAAGTGAGCAAGGGACCCACGTCTGGGCATACCCTTCCAACTTATTGCGAACAAAGCAAACACAAGGAGATGATGGACGGAACCCTAAAACTTTTCAGACACTCACCCCCAGTCACAGATCTGGGATAAATCCATCATCATTCTTTACCTCACTTCGCCACCTCAGTTCATTTTTAGCTATACGCAAATCAGTCTTGACCCTGTGTCTCATGGGAACAGTCCAGCCCAAACTGCCAAGCCAGGACTTCCCTCAACTGGAAAGAAGCATCCTGGCACCGGTTTCTGGGTAACACCCTTCATCAGCCAGGCTAGCTTGAATCCAGTGGGAAAGTGAGCAAGGGACCCACGTCTGAGCATACCCTGCCAACATAGGGCGAACAAAGCAAAGACAAGGAGATGATGGACAGAGCCCTGAAATTTTGCAGACACTCAGCCCCAGTCACAGATCTGGGTTGAATCCATCATCATTCTTTAGATCACTTTGCCACCTCAGTTCAGACCCAGCTATATACAAATCAGTCTTGACCCTGTGCCTCATGGGAACAGTCCAGCCCGAACTGGGTCAAGACTGATTTCCATATAGCTGGATGTGGGCCATCTGTATTGTTGGTGTTTAGTTGAAGGCAGCTGATTTTCACCAATTTGACAATGGCTTCCATGCCTTCTCGAAAATTGTGTCTGGCGGTGTTGGGTTCGTTGGATAGGGACAGGATGAGTTGGGTGTCGTCTGCGTATGACACATTGTTGAGTCCGTAGGTTCTGACGATGGGGGCGAGTGGAGCCATGTAGATGTTGAAGAGCATAGGGCTGAGGGATGAACCCTGGGGGACTCCGCAGGTGGTTGGTGTAGGGCCAAGAGGAAAGGAGGGAGTCTGACCCGCTGCATTCTGCAGGAGAGGAAGGAGCGGATCCAGTCGAGGGCCTTGTCTTGAATCCCTGCGTCGTGGAGTCTCTGTATTAGGGTGCGGTGAGAGACTTTGTCGAACTCCGCTGAGAGGTAGAGGAGGATGAGGGCTGCTGTTTCTCCTTTGTCCAGTAGGGTGCGGATGTCATCTGTTGCGGAGAGGAGGGCAGTTTGCGTGCTGTGTTTTTTTCTGAAGCCGGATTGGGAGGAGTCGAGGATGTTGTGCTCTTCGATGAATGTGGTGAGTTGGCTGTTGATGGCTTTCTCGATGACTTTCGCTGGGAAGGGGAGCAGGGAGATGGGTCTGCAGTTTTTGAGGTCGGTGGAGTCCGCCAAGGGTTTCTTGAGGAGGGGTTTGATCTTGGCGTGTTTTCAGTCATCGGGGAACGATGCGGTTGCCAGGGAGCGGTTGATGGTGTGGCAGAGCATGGGTGCGATGGTGTCGGCGGCTCTGTTGAAAATGTGGTGGGGGCAGGGGTCCATGGGGGCCCCCGAGTGGATTGAGTTCATCGTTTTCAGTGTGTCTTCGGTGGTGAGGGCTGTCCAGTTATCGATCGTTGGCTTCATGGTTTCGGGGGTGGCTGGTGAAGACTCAGTGTGTTGGTTATCTTCGTCGAAGTTGTCATAGATGCTCTTGATTTTGTGGTGGAAAAAGTTGCTCAGTTTGTCGCAGAGGTCTTGTGAGGGTGGGATGTTGGTGGACTCACTGGAAGGTTGGTCAAACTCCTTGATGATGTGGAAGAGTTATTTTCTTTTGTGTGCGTGGGTGGAAATTTTGTCTTCAATCGCATTTTTCCTCGTTTTTCTGATGAGTTGGTGGTGGAATTTGGTGGCTGCTCTGAAGTTGTTGTGGGCTTCTGTGGATTTGGTGTTCCTCCAGTCCTTTTTGAGGTGGTGGCAGGTGCATCTGGACTCTTGAATTTCGGTGGTAAACCATCTAGCTTTATGGTGTGGGTGTTGTTGTTTTCTTGAGGGGGGCTAAGGTGCTGGCACTTTCGGTGATCATCTGTGCAGTCTTCGGGCTGCAGCATTGGGGTCATCGTTTGCCGTCACGGTAGGGGTGGAGTTGCTGAGTGATGAGGTTAGCTGGTCGTCGGTGATTCTGGTCCAATTTCTTCGTGGGAGCAGGTGCTGGTGTCTGTGGATGGTGGGTGTTCTGAAGGTGAAGTGGACGCATCGATGGTCGGTCCATGGGAGTTTGGTGGTGTGGCTGAAGGTGATGGAGTTTCCTGTTGTGAAGAAGGGGTCGAGGGTGTGTCCTGCTGAGTGCGTGGGTTTGGTCAAAATCTGGCAGAGTCCAATGTTGTGGAGGTTGTCCAGGAGGGATGTGGTGCTGGGGTCCAGTAGTTTGTCGAGGTGGAAGTTGAGGTCTCCCATCAGGGTGTAGTTGGTGGATGTGATAGCCTGCGGGGAGATGATGTCCGTGATGGATTCGGCAAAAGGTCCGCGGGGTCCAGGGGGCCGGTAGATGAGGATTCCTCGGAGGGTGCTGGTGGGGCTGGCCAATAACTTGAAGTGAAGGTGTTCCATCAGGCCTGTGGACTCATCGGGGAGTGTGCTCAGGCGGAGAGTGGATGTGTGGACAATGGCGATTCCACCTCCCGGGCGGTTGGGGCGGTCCTTCCTGCAGATCTTGTATACTTGGGGGATGGAGATGGCGATGTCCGGTCCCGAGGAGGTGTTGGTCACTGTTTCGGTGAGATACACTACATCGGGGTGGTGCTGTCTAGGAGGTCCCAGATTTCAGTGACATGTTTGTGGAGTGATCTGATGTTGAGGAGGATGCATTGCAGGGTCTTTGGTTTGGGTGTGTTCTTGCGGTCCGGTTGTGCTGGGTCCGTGTACCTAGCGGTGCTGTAGGTTTGATGTCAGCGGTGACAGCTGAAGGGTCCGTGGGTTTCGGCTGGCGACACTAGCTTGCAGTTGTTGTTGCGGCCTGGGTTGAGTGCCGCGGGGTCGTAGCGTTGGTGGGGCGGAGATCCAGGGTGTGAGAGGTTGGCCTGGCATATGCTGTCCACTATTTATAATGGGAACCTTCCACCAGTCCAAACAACCCTTATTGATGATAGGTCTAAAGACAACCTTTATTGAAATTTATCCTAGTGGTAGCTATGGAGAGCAGCCTTCAGGCTATGTCTTGAAGGAGTGTAAAGCAGCTTGGCTTACCAGAATATAACCTCTTGAATGATTAAATGAAAGGAGAACCACACAAGGTATATATAAAATATATGTATTTATTTCTAAACACTCACTACTAATCTCTTTATGAGATTAGAGTCCAATATACACAATAATACAGTTCTAAATCGACAGTAAATAGCACAATATACAATGGGCCCTAGGGGCGGACCAAACCATATATTAAGAAAGTGGTATAAGAACCATGATTTGACTAGACACAGTGCCTAGAGCACGTAGAATCGCTGGGACCCCAAGGAACCACCCAAGGTAGTGACACAGGAGATCCACGGGGGACGCGTGCAGTGTGAGAACACGGAAGCGAACCGCGTACTATTCTATGGGAAAGTCGCAGTTGGAATTTTAGAAGTTAAGGACACTTAAGAGAGGACTTTGAGCAAACCCCTTTAGACTTAGGGGTTTCTAGGGCCAGCACCCACGGGAGCACCAGAGTACTCGAGTTACCTCACCCAGGGAAGCCGGGTGCATAGGTGTCAAATGGTGTCGGGAATCGTCGTTGATTTCAATGGCGATCTGCTGCAAAGTGCTGCTGCCGGGAAGAAAAGTGTCCAGTGTGATACAAGCCTGGATTGAAGATTAGAAGAACCTGAAAGCAGAGGGGACAGAGTCTGGGTCACTTGCCAGTGACCAGGGACATGATAGACGAATGTCCACCGATGTCGGGTGATTCAGGTGCAAAGAGGTGAAGCTTGACTCTGCAGCCACAAGGAGCAGGAGGTGTCGACGACAACCAGGAGCTGGATTTGAACTGTCCCTCAACGGATGTCAAGTGCTGCGGTGTCGGTGCCTGGATTGGACCCAACAAGCCTAGGCAACGGCAGACCACGAAGGAAGAGAAAATATGCTTTGGTGCGGACCAGCAAGGTCCTGGGGAATCCCCAAGCAATGGAGAGTCAGGGCACATTTGGAGCAACCAGGTAAGCCCAATCAGAGTTAGAGTTGCCTTCACAGGGACCCACCAGTCAACGGACTAGGGATCGTGAAGGTACCTCGAGAGAAAACACAAAGAGCTTGCTTACGGAACACTCGTGGAGTGTAGGTAGGCAATCTTCAGTGCAATTGCTGCTCAGGGTCATGGCTACACGTATCCCAAAGCTCAGCTGCAGGAGTCATTGGAAAGCTGATGCTTCTGCAAAGTGACGCTGTGTCCAGGGGTTCCGGTTGCACCCGCCATGAGGGATACAGGCCTCAGACTTGCTGTGGGCACTTATTGACCTCTAAGACCACAGAAACCCACCTCCTGTGTTGCAAAGTTCTTCGGAGTCCTCAGGAACTTTAGAGATGAAAACCGGTCAGATGCGTCAAGGGAGATTCTTCAGTCACCTAGTTTAATGTAGATCATTGAAGTTCCAGGATTCAGTATCAGAGTTTCGTGCAGGTGTAATCTAAAGTCCTGTAGCCAGTGGTTCCTGTCTTATACCCAAGGAATGGGTGGGACAAACTCTAGGCTACACCCATTTCCTTTGTCCAGTTTTACACCAGAGCAGGGACTGGTAGCCCCTGCAACCGGTTTGAGCTGGACTATGCACAGGGACACCAAATGTGTCCCCAGTGCAGACTTCAAAGCACTCTTGGAGTGCACCTACCCATCCCCAATACACTAAAGCCTGTCTGGGAGGTGGTGACACCACCCTGTGACAAGAAACCTGTTGTCCAGGCCTCCCCTGCCAGAGTTTTGTTCAGCAGCAAGAGAGCAGACTCGTGTCAGTGGCTGGCAGCATCCATTTTGTGATGCCAGGGCTCTGTTAGCTGGTACCGGGTATACCGGTGCTGTCATGTCTCTCCCTCTAGAAGGGTGGGATCATACTCCCACACCAGTTACCGGTGTTGGGGGTATGATTCCAAGGTGTTTGACACCAAACACGACATGTTTCTGTGCAGCCATCCCAAAGTTAGCATTTACCGTTTGGTTATAATGCAGTTAAAAGTATATGGTTTGGCAGCATCACAAACAACCCCGGAATAAAGGTTCCAAAGGCTGCCGAGGGGCTCTGCTCATGCATGGACATCCTCTCACTTGAAACCCAGCACCCTGCCTTCAGGATTGTTAAGGCCTGCCATAGGGGTGACTGATAGGTCTACATGTGCAGTGATATGGAGAGATATGGTGAACCGATATCTCAGTAAGGGGTGCATGCCCCACCTTACCCAGGCTGCAGTAGCAGACCTGTGGTGTCATTTTGAAAGGCATCCCAGGGGTGGCACAATACGTGCTGCAGCCCCTTGTAGGCTTATGGGGTACCTATGCCCTGGGTACATAGTATGCCATCTACTAGGGACTTATAAGGGTACGCCAGAATCCAATCTGGAGTGTACCTAAAGTACTTGTAATCAATTTAAGGGAGAAAGCAGATAGGTTGGGGTCTTGAATAGCAGGATCCCGGCCAGACTAAGTCGAAAACCAGCAAAACACCAAGAAAAAAGTGGGGGCAACCATGCAGTCAGATTCCACCTTTCTACACAGTGTTCGTGGCGCTGGTCACAGTCGGGTCATGGATGGACGCAGACGGGCTTAACTTTGGCGCACCTTCGGCGCACCAGTGGTACAGCCGCGCAGAGGCCGCCATACAGAAGGCGTCGGGGAGGGCTGGACAGCTGGGAGGCGGGGGGGAGCTGGATTGGGCCGGTCACGCTGCTCGTGCTGGTGGGGGAGGGGCCATGGGGGCAGCAGCGGCGGGGAAAAACTAGAGGAAAAAGGCAGAGAAAAATGTCAAAAAGAGAGGTGAAAGTGCCAATAAGGCAGTAAAAGTGCACGCAGAGTGGAGAAAAGACACAGAGGACACAGAGGAGAGTGAAAGGGGAGATTGAGATGAGGGGGAAAATGAGTGAAAAATGGAGGAAAGACACAGAAGGAAAGTGAAGGGGGAGCTTGGAATGATGGAAAAAACGAGTGAAAAAGGAGGAGAGACACAGAAGGAGAGTGAAAGGGGGAGATAGAAACGAGGGGATAACGAGTGAAAAAGGAGAGAAAAAGCAGAGCGAGAGAAAGGAGACGGAGGTCCACTGGACCACCAGGGATGAGGCGCAGGTAAACCCTGCAGGTGGAGGAGGGCCTCAAACACCAGCATTCAAGAGTGCAGGGGCTCGGGGGAAGGCCTCACTTAATGGTGGAGCTGCGAGGGAGGTAGAGCAATTTCACTGACTATGGGTCTTGAGGAGCAGGCCCTCCCCGCGCTATAGCCTGACGTTCCTGAGCCCTGGGGGGGAGAGAGACCCTCTCAGTCGCTGCTGTGCCCGCCGGTCCTGTGTCCTGTGTTCTGGACCCTGGCACTCCTAAGACTCCTTGATCCATTGTGGAGCTGCGGGTACAGCCTGCCTCGTCTCCCGACTTCCTGCTTCAGGCCCGGAGGTGGCTGTCTGCTGTGAGGTGGTGGGTGAGTACTGGACATCGGTGGCGGGGATTGGTGGAGGTTTCCTGGCCCAGGTGCCCCCCCCAAACTCCACCCGAATGGCTGCACCCTGTCTCGCCCCCGGGTGTCATTGAAACCCTCCTGTCGGGGCCTGGCCTGTCCTGCTTCACTCTGGCTGGCGCACCAACTCTCTACTCCTGCCTGGCCTCTGCATACCTGCGCCACCGCTGCACTGGTGACTGCGACGCTGGCCCCTCTGAGGTTCGGGGCCTTGTGGGACGTTGCCATCTGCCCAGCGAGTTTGGCCAAGGGGATCGAGTGGCGCGACACCTGGGGGTGGGCTCTCCCTATGGCTCCCTGTTTTGTGCCCCGACCCGGGATACCACCTGGGGCTGACGCCCACCACTTGAACTCGGACGCACACATCGGGCGCCGTGGGGTGCCACGGGGGCTCGCAGTCACCTTCCTACATTGGCCGCATACATCTGGCGGCACGACGATCCCACTATTGGCCCTTTCCACTTCCTTGTCACTTGGCGCCTCGGCCGAAGGGCTACTCTGGTCTGCTCCTCGAACAAATAGCCTCTGTCCTTGCTCCTGGACTGTTGCCCCAACGGCTGCCTTTATCCTCCATAGACCCTTGGGGGTGGGGTGGGTTTGGCCGCATTCAATGAGCGGCAGGTGGTCCATGGACCAGGCCCTCCGTTCCCTCCCCCGCCTCCCTTCGGCCCGGCGGTGCTTGCCCCAAATAGATCCGGTTGGTCCCCCTGCTGGTTCGGATGTCATTTTGGGCGGTGGGGGACGGGGTCCACGTCCCCGGTTTATCTGTGCCATCTGATGCCCGGGGGCTCCTGCCGGGGTGGGTTTGGCACCCGAGCCTGAGCATCGACGGCTTGGGCGCTCGCTCCCCCGTGGTTGAGACCGGTTGCTTGTGAGCCTACCTCCTACATCCAGTGGGACGTCCAAGTCCTGCGCTTGCAGCCAGGATGAGCAGGGATTGCGCCCCAAAAACATCTGAACCACAAACTTAAACTAAAATGGACCACTATACTACTGCTGACCGGAGTCCAGCAGGAGGGGCGTCCGGCGGCCCCTCCCTTGCCGCGGGAGACCTTTTGACTATCCTGCAGGCGATTGGCACCTCTCAGGCCTCTGTGGAGGGCAAGATCGGCGAGGTGCGAGTCGACGCGGCCCTTATCCGTTAGGACCTCCGCTACACCACAGCATGACTGTCGGAGGCAGAGTCAAACCTCTCTACCGATGAAGACGAGTTGGGCCAGTTGAAAACTCAGGTGGCCTGCCTACAAACTCAGACCTCAGAGTTGCACCCCGGGCGAGGACGCTGAGAACCACTCACGGCAGAACAACTTGTGCCTCATAGGTTTTCCCGAGAATGCCGAACAGGGGCACACGGACACCTTTGTGGAGACTTGGGTCAAGTCATGAATACGCAAAGATGCTCTCTCACCATGGTTCGCAATCGAGCATGCGCACAGCTCTCTGGCAGCCAAGCCTACCCCCAGTGCTCCACCCCGTCCTATCATCTTTCAGATCCTCAACTTCGGAGACACAGATGCTATCCTGAGGGAAGCCTGAGTCCACGGTCCCCTAAAATACGAGAACCATACAATAATGCTCTTCCCAGACTACGCAAGGGACGTACAGGCCCAACGTTGTACGTTAAACAGATGTCAAACAAAAACTCCACAATCTGAGTTTACGCTACGGACTCCTCTTCCTGGCCCGCCTCAGAGTTATCTTCTCTGAGCGGGGGAGCGGCGGGGGCATCAGTCATGATCGCCAGGGGCCAAGTCCCAATTGCTGATCTCTTCTGGGGCCCCTCCGATTCTGGATGACCACAGCCAAGCCAGTTCAATGATAGACTTGAACCATGGAAACGACCCAGCTGCGACGATGCACCCGGCCCTCTCTGACTCAGACCTGTCTCGAAGTCCCGCCAATCTGGGGTCTGGTGATGATGCAGGACTCTGACTGTGGGGTCCTATGGAAGTGGAACTAAATCGGTACTGTTGGGGCTTGTTACATTACCATTCATCTGTTGACACTGTGTTATCCATCTATATGGAGGGGTCAATTCCCATCGCCACGAATTGCCCTACTAACCGTTTTAGTGTAGCTTCTTTTTCTTGTTTTTGGACGACAGATGCTTCGGGTTTGGAAGTATAGGGTGGGGGGTGTTGGGAGGGGTTTGGCGAAGGGGGGGTTGTTGCCCTCCGAATTCTATTGGTTTTGACTCCGTTCGAGTCACTGTTCATAGCTTTGTTTGCATTGATGTTTTTTGTTCTTTATGACAGCCCACCGCATGCACACGCCATCTCCACCGACAGGGGGCATACCATCATACGCAAGCCACATCTCCCTTTAATGGCCATGACACGTCACCTCACCTGAGCCCTAGGCCTCCCCAGCTCTTTGCTCCCCACGCCAGCTGCTTCCTAGATGCCCATACACGTTAGGTCCCTCCACATCTTGTCGTAGAACGTCAATCAATCAATCAATCATGGAACTTATATCGCGCACTACTCACCCGTAAGGGTCTCAAGGCGCTTGGGGAAGGGGGTCTGCTACTGCTCGAACAGCCAGGTCTTGAGCTGTTTCCTGAAGGCCAGGTGGTCCTGGGTCATCCGCAGGTGGACGGGTAGGGAGTTCCAAGTCTTAGCTGCCAGGTAGGAGAATGACCTTCCTCCAGCGGTGGCTCTCTGGATGCGAGGGACGACGGCGAGGGCGAGGTTAGCGGAACGTAGCCGGCGGGTGGGCGTGTAGAAGGTGAGGCGGCTGTTGAGGTACCCTGGGCCTAGGTCGTGGAGGGACTTGTGTGCGTGGGTGAGGAGTCTGAACGTGATCCTCTTGTTGACAGGGAGCCAGTGCAGGTCTCTCAGGTGGCACGAGATGTGGCTGCGTCGGGGGACGTCCAGGATGAGTCGGGCGGAGGCGTTCTGGATACGCTGAAGTCTTTTCTGAAGCTTGGCTGTAGTACCGGCGTAGAGGGTGTTTCCGTAGTCTAGTCTGCTGGTGACGAGAGCGTGGGTGACCGTCTTCCTGGTCTCGGTCGGGATCCATCGGAAGATCTTTCGGAGCAAGCGGAGGTTGTGGAAGCAAGCTGAGGAGACGGCGTTGACTTGTCTGGTCATCGATAGGGAGGAATCCAGTATGACGCCCAAGTTGCGTGCGTGGTCCGTCGGTTCAGGTGCGGTGCCTAGTGCCGGGGGCCACCAGGAGTCGTCCCATGCGGAGGGTGATGGTCCCAGAATGAGGACTTCTGTCTTGTCCGTGTTCAGTTTCAGGCGGCTGATGTTCATCCATTCAGCGACGTCTGTCATCCCTTCGTGCAGGCTGGCTTTGGCGGTGTCGGGGTCTCTGGAGAGGGAGAGAATCAGCTGGGTGTCATCGGCGTAGGAAATGATGTTGAGGTTGTGTTGGCGTGCGATGGCAGCGAGGGGTTTCATGTAGATGTTGAAGAGAGTAGGGCTGAGCGACGATCCTTGCGGGACGCCGCAGATGACTTCGGTGGCCTCGGAGCGGAACGGAGGGAGGCGTACTCTCTGTGTTCTGCCGGAGAGGTATGAGATGATCCATTCCAGAGCCTTCCCTTGGATGCCGGTGTCGTTGAGGCGTTGGACTAGTGTGCGGTGGCAGACAGTGTCAAATGCTGCGGAGAGGTCTAGGAGGATGAGTGCCGCTGTTTCGCCGTTGTCGAGCAGGGCTCGGATGTCGTCGGTGGCTGCGATGAGGGCTGTCTCGGTGCTGTGGTTGGCTCTGAATCCGGACTGTGATGGGTCGAGGGATCCGTTCGTCTCGAGGAAGGCTGCCAGTTGCTTGTTGACGACCTTCTCGATGACTTTGGCCGGGAAAGGAAGGAGCGAGATGGGGCGGTAGTTCTTGAGGTCGGTCGGGTCCGCTGTTGGTTTCTTCAGCAGAGCGCTGAGTTCGGCGTGCTTCCAGCTCTCCGGGAAGGTTGCTGTGTTGAAGGAGGTGTTGATGATGTCTCGGAGGTGGGGTGCGATGGTAGAGGCTGCCTTGTTGAAGACATGATGGGGGCACGGGTCGGTCGGAGATCCGGAGTGGATGGTGTTCATCATGCGTGACGTGTCTTCGGGGGTCACCTCGGTCCATGTCTGGAGGGTGGCGGCGGGGCGCGAAGGTACAACCGATGGGTGCGGGGGTGAAATGTCGAAGCTGTTGTGGATGTCGGCGATCTTGCGGTGGAAGTACGAGGCGAGGGAGTCGCAGAGGTCCTGTGAGGGAGTGATGTCGTTGTTGCCGGTCTAGCAATGGGTTGCTAGACCGTATGAAACGCACTTCCGTCCTCAGGAGCATCCAACGCCAGTGTCCCGACATGATCCTCGATCAGGAGACGCACCTCCTGGGAATCCAACGCCCCTTCCTTGCCCATTTCACAAGAGGCTCCCGAGGGGTGGCTATACTGACTCGGCTAGGGCTTCCCTTCACCCCGATATATGTGATGACCGACGAACAAGGCCGCTATGTGGCCCTCTCACGTAGGCTTGAGGGACAGGTCTTCATCCTACTTTCAGTGTATATTCCCCCAGCCACGCTCCCCTCTACTCTCCATCACCTTACGGAGGTAATCTCCATCCTGCCCCAAGGCCCAACAATAATTGGGGGTGACTTCAACGCGGTAATGGAGCTGACCCTCGATGCAATGGGTGATCCCTCCTCATTATGCCTCACCTGTTCGAAAAGGCTATCGGACTGGTCATCTGCCCTTGGTCTATGTGACACATGGAGGATTTGGCACCCCCGTGAGAAACAATACACTCACACTTCAGCAGTCCACCAAATCCACTCCCGTATTGACCTGATCCTCCTGCCAGCCACTGACTTCCAACTGGTCTCCGGTGTTTCTATTCTCCCAAGAGGAATCCCCACTTGGAAAATACTACTGGGGAGTGCATTTGATTTGGCGGTTCAACGCATTGTTTTTGCAAGACACGGCGATCTGGACGAGCTCGCAGTATAATTGAAACATTATTTTCTTGCCAACAAGGGCTCTGTTCCCTCTGCAGGCACACTGTGGGAAGCTGGTAAGGGCACCCTACGTGGGGTGGTCAGAGGTCTGGTCCACCCGAAACGGGTGGAAAAAAATGCTCACTTGACTCAGCTTGAGGCGCAGGCTGCACGGCTGGAGTTGACCTCTTGTGATACAGATGACGCCCACCCTGCTAGACAACTTGCGATGCTTCACGAAGAGATCCACCAGATCTCCCTGGACTCGGCCAAGACGCTATGGCGCTCCTCTGTGGCCCGTGTCTACGGATGGGGCGACAAAAATGGGAAGTTACTTCATAACCTGGTCTCCTACCCCAGGGCTAACAGAATTATCCCTGAAATCCCAGACGCTGCTGGTACCCACCACTGTACCTTGCCATCTATTTCCCCAGCTTTCGCGGGTTACTATGCTCAGCTCTACTCGGCCCAGCCCCCGGGTCCTCTCTGGCTGACCTATTGGACCGAGCGGAGGTCCAACTCTCTTGCATAGCCCAGACCGATTAGATAGACCTCGACCTTCCCTTTACTCCAGAGGAGATCCAGGGTTCTATCTCCCTACTTCATTCCGGGAAGACTCCAGGACCTGACAGCTTTCCGCAGGAATATTACGCGACATACCAAGACTTATTGGTTCCTCACCTGGTCGATCTCTTCCAACACATGGTAAAGACAGGCTCCTTCCCTCCGGAGACTGACGTAGCCACTATCGTGGTCATTCGGAAAACCCAGCCACCTTCTCTTTCTTGCGCTCACTACTGATCAATCTCTCTTATCAACACCGAAATGAAAATCTTCGCTACTGCCCTGGCTTAACGTCTTCGCCAATTGTTGCATGAATTGATCCACCCGGATCAATGTGGCTTTATGCCTGCTCGTGGCAATAAGCACTGTACACAGCACCTCCACCTTGCCCTGGCCAATCACCATCTGCTCATCCCGTATTTGGCCCGGCTGCTTATTGATTTTGAGAAGGCCTCTGATACGGTTGATCGGTACTACTTGGAGGATGTTCTTGCCACAATGGGCTTCGGCCCCCACTGTCGACATCTCATCCGAGTCTTGTACTCGAGCCCCAAGGCAAGGGTCCTGACCAACGGCGCCTTCTCAGAGGCGTTCTCCATCCGAAGAGGCACCCGTCAGGGGTGCCTTCTTTCACCAGTTTTATTTGCGTTGGCAATGGAGCCACTGGCATGCCTCATATGCAGTGATCCCCAAATACGAGGGTGGTCCTGGGACCCCCATCAGATTGACAAAATTGCCCTATATGCGGACAACGTTCTGCTTTTCCTGGCCAACTCGGAGAGCTCTGACCCACGCTGTCTGGAGGTGCTTCAGACCTCTGAGAATGTCTCGGGCCTATGGCTCAACCCAGCGAAGTCCACTCTGGTACCCCTCCACCCCTCGAGAACCTGCTTTGATTGGCAGTCTACTATCCCACTATGGAGACAATCTTTTAAATATCTGGGGATCTGGATAACTTTGCATCCTGAACTGGAGTGGGCTCTTAACCTCACACCCCTGGTTACGAAAGCCAAATCCGACCTGAAGCGTTGGCAGTACCTCCCGCTTAACCCCCTTGGAGGAGGGCACTTTTTAAAATCATGGTTCTCCCTTGTTTTTATACATTCTTCAAAACATCACTTTTCATCTCTGGGGTACCTGGTTCTACGAGTTTGACAGGGTAATTGTTAGAAATGGGGGTCCCCAGTTGGTAGCGGCTGGCGCTGGTGTCAAATAGAGGCCCTTCTTCCTAAGTCAGAGTAAGGGGGCTACATCCTTTGATAACCTCTAATCAACCCTGTGGTAACGTAGCACCAGCAGACAGGCCTATCTCAGAGGCAGTGTGTGAAGCGTTTATGATCGTACACAATAACACTGGAAAAACACTACAAAACGGACACCACAACCAAGTATAGAAAAATAGTTATCTTTATATAGGTTAGGCATGAAACGGAGAAATGCTCAAAGGACTACACTGCACATAATTACAGACTCATTCGGGGAAATGGAAGCATTCATGTATGCGGGTGGAATGAGCTTAGTTCGAGATCGGGGTCTAGTCAGCCTGATGATGCACATTGTACCGGGGATCTAAAGGGGGCACAGCGCACAGCTCCGCTGGGAAGGTGCGGGATGACATGCGGGCTCACAGCGTACACAGCTCCTTGGTAGCACTCACGCTAATCTTAGGACGGGGTTGGAAGGCGGCGCCCAGCGGCACAAGCAGAAGATGGCAAGGTTTGTGACGTAGGGACTAGCGTGGGCACTCAGCAGCTCAGCTCTTCAGCTGCAGCGGCCCACGATAGCGATGGTTTTTGTAGCAAAACAAGGGTGGACACTCAGCGGCACAGTTCCTCAGCTGCAGCGGCCCACAATAGTGATGATTCTCGTAGTATCTCCTCATGGTCGGACTTGATGCAGGCACTAATTTCCATAGCAGGTCAGATGCAGGCACTCAGCGGCACAGCACCTCGGCTGCAGCGGCCCACAATGGCGATAGCAATAGTTTCCATAGCAAGTCAGATGCGGGCACTCAGCGGCACAGCTCCTCAGCTGCAGCGGCCCACAATGGTGATAGCAATAGTTCCCGTAGCAAGTCGGATGCGGGGACTTAGCGGCACAGCTCCTCGGCTGCAGCGGCCCACAATGGCGATAGCAATAGTTTCCGTAGCAAGTCAGATGCGGGTACTCAGAGGCACAGCGCCTCAGCTGCAGCGGCCCACAATGGCGATAGCAATAGGTTCCGTAGCAAGTCAGATGCGGGCACTCAGCGGCACAGCTCCACGGCTGCAGCGGCCCACAATGGCGATAGCAATAGTTTCCTTAGCAAGTCTGATGCAGCGTTCCCCACAGTAGAACTAGAGACCCTGGATTTCTCAACAGAGGCCTCACCTGCAAGTAGGATTCCCCTCAAGAGGAATCCGGGCTGCTGACGAATGAAGTCTAATGTCCCTGAGACTTCGGCAGGAGGCAAGCTCGAATCAAGCCCTTGGGTAGTTGCTTTAGTAGATGGATGAAAGTTTCAAAGTCCTTTTCCTCCTGTTACGCGGACAGAGGTTCGTCGTGGCATCCCAAAGTTAAACACCACGAAGGGGGTTCAGCCCAGATCTTTATACCCCAAAAGTCCTTGTTCGCGAGAAAGTCACAAATCACTCGACCCGGCCAGAACCAGTTTGGTGTCGACTTGGGTCACTTTATTTACGAGGCGGCATCCTCCCAGTGGGAGGTGGAGCCATCATTCACCTTGCCAGGCACAGCCCTGTTCAGATCAAAAGGGTCACCCCTCCCCACACTTCAACTGCAGATTCTTCCATTCGACCCAGGTCATTCTCAGCCTGCTCTAGCCCTCTATACCAGACGGCCAATACACATGCCAAGAAAACACGCAGGAAGGTTTAGACAAAAAGATACCCGCTTTCCAAAAGCTGTAGATGCACACTCAGAATACAAAGACAATCACCACTACCAGATGCATGTTAATATTTGAAGCTCAAGCATACCAAGTTCGATTCTCCTAACTTGTTCCTTGGCACTACTAAGACTATACTAGTTCAGACAGTTAATTTATAATAAGGAGCATTCGCGCTGTGTCACTGAATGGCAGTGGCACAGCGCCCAGAGCGTCTAACGCCAGCAACCGCGAAGGACAAAAAAAGTGACAAAAAATAGAAGGAAGACCTATGCCAATGGTGCCAGGTCTAACAGTAATCACCAAGTTTCTATGGGGGAGTGGTAGACTACGTCTGTCGGATACCTCCCTTTGACAGAGGCATGGGGGTGACCAACCTTCACCTCTACTACTTGGCCACCCGACTCATTGTCGTCCACGACTGGTTTGCTGGAGGCTGGTCTGATCCGGCCAACCAGACCAAGCTCAGAACTATGGATTTCTCAAGGATTCAAGCCTACCTGTACGGGGCCCCCATTCCGCAGAACACTCCACCTATCACCAGAGCGGTCCAAACGGCCTGGCGCTTTGCTCTGCGCTACACACAATGGGACAAGAAGCTTACACAACATACGCCTCTGTGGCACGGCACATGGCTACATGAGGCATCGGCTCTCCGAGAGTTTCAACAATGTGATCGGATCGGAATTTCACTCCTAGAGGACATTTGCGTGGGAGATCACATTCGGGCCTTCTCTGACCTGCAGCAGCGCCACTCCCTTCATACCACTCAATTTTATAAACATCTGCATCTACGTCATGCCCTCACTACACATATTCCACCAGGCACCTCGCTCCTTGAATTTAGTCCGTTAGAAGCCCAGGTCTTGATGGGCAACCTGGGTAGAGGGGGGGTGTCACGGATATACAGCTCCCTTGTGAACAATGGCCCTGCCACCTAAGACTCCCTGCGAACCCGCTGGGCGGGATGGCTGGGTCCCCTGGAGGAGGCAGACTGGCGAAACGGCCTTATGGCTCCCAAAACTCTTACGACCTCCTCTAAATTACGCTTCATTAAACTCTAATACCTCCACATGGCGTACCTCACCCCTGCGTGCCTACATATGGCGGGTCTACACCCATCACCGGATTGTACACGATGTGGCCAAGCACCGGACGATTTTTACCACATGGTCTGGCAATGCCCTGGTCTCGCCTCCTTCTGGGCGGGTGTGGAGTCGGAGCTCACACATACTCTGAGGTGGCAGGTCCCTCACGATCCCATACGCCTGCTCCTAGGAGTATTTGATGGCTTGGAAAGCTCTCAAGCCGACAAGTGTTTCCTGGGCACGGCGGTGGCGGTGGCCACGTGAGATAAAGCAGCGGCCTGGTCACAGGCCAAGCCTCCAACTGTACGCAAATGGCGCCGGGGTAGATTGGTGCGCAGCCCAAGAGGAACCCCTCTTTGAGGCCCGAGGATCTCCTGAAAAATTTGAGAAGGTGTGGGGCAAATGGCTAAATCTGCTGTTTTGAATTCTATGCTTGTTTTCCTCTTGTATCGCCACTCTTTTTCTTCATGTGAGAAGGCTTGTTCAAGGACCTTATATTTAGGCCAGCCCTCCTGCTGTCTGCTCATGATGGACTTCGATGTATTGTGCACTCCTATGCTGTCTTTCTATGTTTTGTTTCTACAATGCTAATAAAACTGATTATCAAAAAAAAAAACTGCTTACCACATAGGACCTATAAGTGTTTGGGGATGTGTTGGGGGAATATGGTTCTTTGAGTATATCCTTGTTTACTAGCCCCGTTTGTAGGAAGGTGGAATCTAACTACATGGTTGCCCCCACTTTTTTCCTGGTGTTTTGATTGTTTTTGACTTAGTTTGGCTGGGAACCTGCTATTCAGGTCCCCAGCCGATCTGCTTTCTCTTATTGATTCCTAGTACCTTAGGTACACCCCAGATTGGATTCTGAGGTGCCCTTATAAGTCCCTAGTATATGGTATAATATGTACCCATGGCATAGGTGCCCCAGAGGCCTACCAGGGGCTGAAGCATGTATTATCCCACCCCTGAGAAGCCCTCCAAAATGACACCACAGGTCTGCTACTGCAGCCTGGGTTAGGTGGTGCATGCCCCCCTTACTGAGGTATAGGTTCACTATATCTCCCCTATCACGGCACATAGAAACCTATCAGTCACCCCTATGGCAGGCCTCATCTATCCTGAAGGCAGGGTGCTTTGTTTTGTGTGAGAGGGTGCCCATGCGTGAGCAGAGCCCCTCTGCAGCCTTCGGAATCTCTTCTCCAGGGTTGTCTGTGATGCAGCTTGACCATATACTCTTAAGCACATTATAACCAAACTGTAAATGCTAAATTTGGACTGGCTGCACGGAAACATGTTGTGTTTGGTGTCAAACTCCTTGGAATCATACCCCCACACCAGTAACTTGTGTGGGAGTATGATCCCACCCTTCTAGAGGGAGAGAAATGACAGCACCGGTATACCCGGTACCAACTTAAAAGAGCTCTGGCATCACAAAACGGATGCTGCAGCCACAGACACGAGTCTGGCCTCCTGCTGCTGACCGAAACTCCAGAAGAAGAGGCCTGGACAATAGGTTTCCTGTCACAGGGAGGCGTCACCACCTCCCAGACAGGCAGATGTGTATTGGGGCTGGGTGGGTGCACTATGAGAGTGCTTTGAAGTCCTGCACTGGGGGCACATTTGGTGTCCCTGTGCATAGTCCAGCTCAAACCGGTTCAGGGCTACCAGCCCCTGCTCTGGCACGAAACTGGAAAAAGGAAATGGGTGTAGCCACCCCTCTTTCCAAACCTCCCATTGGTGGGTCCCCTGAGTTAGTCCAACCCCTTCCTTGGGTATAAACAAGGAACCTCTGTAACCAGAACTTTAGATATCCCTGGACGAAACTCTGAAACTGAATCCTGGAACTTCGACGATCTGTTCAACGCCAGATGACTGAAGAATCTCCCTTGGAGTAAAGGAGTTCCTCTCCTGCTTGGCAGGCACCAGAGACGCATCTGTCCAGTCTGCATCTCCGAAGCTCTCACTGAACACTTAAGACTTTGCAACACCAGATGTGGATTTCCAGACTTCACTGAGGCCGAACAGATTCCCCAGCAAAGCTGAGACTCTTAGCCCTCGTGGGTACCGTGGAACCGGAACCCCTGGACACCGTGCACATTTGCAAGTGCATCAGCTTCTCGACAACTCCTGAGGCTGTGCATTGGGTCACTTGTAGCCCAGACCCCGAGCAGAGAAACCACTGAAGATTGTTGGCCTAGTCACCCCAAGTGACCCGTGGGCCACCATTTTGTGATTCCTCTCAAGGTCCCTTTGCGATCCCTGGTCCGTCGACTGATGGGTCCCTGTGAAGGTAACTCTGACCTTCTTTGGGCTTCCCTGATTGCTCCAGATGTACCCTCACTCCTCCTTACAGGGGGAGTCCCTCAGTCCTTGCTGGTCTGCACCGAAGCATCTTTCCCGTTTCTGCGTGGGTTGCTGTTGCCAAGGCTTGTTGTGTCCAATCCGGGCACCGACACTGCAGCACCCAACATCCTTTGTGGGGCAGCTCGAATCCAGCTCCTGGTTGTCCTTGATGCCTCCTGGTCCTCGTGGCTGAAGAGTCAAGCTTCTCCTTCACCTGAAACACCCGACATCGGTGGGCATTCGTCTATCGTGCCCCTGGTCACTGGTAAGTGACCCAGACTCTGTCCCCTCTGCTTTCAGATTCTTCACTTCTTCGATCCAGACTTGGATCTCTTCGGACACTTCGCATCTTCCCGGCAGCAGCACTTCTTCGCCAGCTTCCATTGTAAACGACGACACGACCCGACACCATTTGACACCTATGCACCCGGCTTCCCTGGGTGAGGTGACTTGAGTACTCCAGTGCTCCCGTGGGTGTTGACCCTAGAACTATCTAATTCCAAGAGGGTTTGGTCCTAGTCCATCTCTAAGTGTCCCTTATCTTTAAAAATCTAACCGCGACATTCCCCATAGAAGCTAACAGGAGTTCTCGGCTGTGTTCTCACACTGCACATGGTCCCCTTGGGTCCCCTGTGTCACTACCTTGGGTGGTTTCTTGGGGTCAAAGCAATTCTACAGGCTCTAGGCCTTGTGTCTAGTTAAGTCGTGGTTCTTATACCACTATTTTAGTATATGGTTTGGATCGCCCCTAGGGCCTAACTTGTATTTATGCCACTTTACTGTAATATTTGAAGTGTAACTTATGTGCTTTTACCTCTAGCCTCATAAAGAGACTAGTAGGGTGTGTTTAGTAATAAATACATATATTTTATATATATACCTGGTGTGGTCTCCTTTCATTTAGCCACTCAAGAGATTATAGACTGGTAAAACAAGCTGCTTTACATTCCTTCAAGACTTAGCCTGAAGGCTGCTCTCCATAGCTACCACTAGTATAGTTTTCAATAAAGGTTTTCTTTAACCTCTCATCAATTAGGGGTTGTTTGAACTGGTGCAAGGTGCCCACTATAACTAGTGGACAGCATATATCAGGCCAACTTCTCACACTGTTCATTTCTCTATCACTTTCTCTCACTCTGTTTTTCTTTCTCTCTCTCTTTTAATCGCCCCTCTCTGCATCTAATTGTATCTACCGCTCCCCACCTCTCTCTCACGCTCTCTCTTGACTCATCCTGTTATGTTTCTGTTCCTTACACTCTTGCCCTCCCCCACTAATGTTTCCTCTCTTCCCCACTCGCTCTGACTCCCGCCTCTATACACACACATACGACTCTGGATGGCTGCTGTCAGCGACTCGTAACTGTGGCTCAGTGAGCTGTAGGCGCTGGCTTTAGGGGTCCCCATTAGCCTTGGTGTCAGTCCACAACATTTTGCGGATGTGAGCTATTTAAAAAAAAGAAGAGAGGTAGCAGTGACGACACACATTGGTTTTTATTCCCTTGTCATGTTTTTTATGCAGAAGGCCCAATACTTGTACATTGTCTAGGTGCTCACATCCATCCCCTCCCTCAGCTGTCATCACTACCCTTCACTCTTGATATCTACCTTCCATCAGTCCTCCCCGGGTCACTCCCCTGAACAGTCCTGTTCCTATGGACTGCCCCGTGTATCCTTCCGCCACTCTCTCTACTGGTGCTGGTTTCGTGGTTAGGGGTGGCAGGGTTGATCACCTCTGAAACTTTCACCAAGCACCCTCCGTTAAGGCAGAGCTTGACCTTGGCACACTGCAGATGCCAAGGCAGAGCCGGCCTTTGCTAAGAAAAACCCTGGATGTGGGTGAAGAGAAATCTAATGCCCTTGCTGATGGTAGTGAATTTAAGAGGCAGCAGGGCCCCCTCTTCAGTTCACTGGTCAGTACATGGATGAGCAGGACTGGCCCCTAAACACAAACATCCCCTGGCCTCCTCAAGCACACCTAAACCACCAATAGATTGGCTGCCTACCGCAGATGACGGTTTTGTTGAAGTGTGCCAGCAGGGGTCAAACAGTGAAGGGAGGGCAAGAAAGGGGGCTTAATGGGTATTGAAAACATCATCAGCCACATGATAATGAAGGACTAAAACCATTTTAAACTGGCAAATCAGACAGCAATGAACAGGCAAGAACAAGGCTGGAGCAGGATAAAATGGCGCTGCTGTTGGCATACCCTTAATGCACACGGCTCCATGCGCCCCTCAGAAAATTGGGGCCCTGGTCTTAGCTCGTCTATGGTAAAGGCCAGCCCTGTTTGCAAATCTCAGTCTCGCTGCTAGCACTTCTCAAGCTTCTGGTTCTGTGACTGCCAAGCGATGGATGCCTGGAAGCAGCGACACCTGAAGAACCCAAAGAGCTGTTGGTTGTCAGTACTGCTACATGCCTGGAAGCAGTGACACCCTAAGAACCTGAAAACGTGCTGGGTTTCAATACTGTTAAATGCCTGGAAGTAGTGACACCCAAAGAACCTGAAAACATACTGGGTGTGAAAACTGCTATATGCCTGGAAGCAGCAACAGCCGAATAACCCGAAAACCTGCTGGGTGTCACTACTGTTAGATGCCTGGAAGCAGTGACAGCCGAAAAACCTGAAAACCTGCTGGGTCCAAGTACTGTTAGATGCCTGGAAGTAGTGAAACCTGAAGAACCCAAAAAACCTGCTGGGTGTCAGTACTGCTAGATGCCTGGAAGTAGCGACATCTGAAGAACACCAAAACCTGATGGGTGTCAGTACTGATAGATGCCTGGAAGCAGCGACAGCCGAGGAACACGAAAACCTGCTTGGTGTCAGTACTGCCAGATTCCTGGAAGCAGCTGTAGGAGAGTAGGATCTGCTTCAAATGGGTACCCCCACTTTTTACTGGTGTTTCACTGTTTTTCGACTTTAGTCTGGCTGTGGCCCTGCTAATCAGGACCACAGCCTAGCTGCTTCCTCTCTAAAATGGTTTCCATGTACATTAAAAACATATCTAATTGGATTCTGGAGTGCCCTATAAGCCCCTAGTATATGGTATAGTATGTACCTAGGGCATAGGTGATTGCACCCCTTACTGTGATATAGGCTACCTATATCACTACCTTATACAGACACATATAAACCTATAAGCCACTCCTATGGCAGGCCTTGACAATCCAGAGGGAAGAGTGCTTGGTTTTATGTGAGAGGGTGCCCAAGCATGGGCTGAGCCCCTCTGCAGCATTCGGAAATACTTTCTTATGCCTGTTCTGTGATACAGCCATACCATATACTCTCAAGTGTATTATAACCTCGCGGTAAATGCTAACTTTGGAATGGCTGCATCGAAACATGTCGTGTTTGGTGTCAAACGCTTTGGAATACTACCCCCCCCCCCCCGTCAGTTCTGGCGGTGGGAGTAGCATTCCACCCTTCTAGAGGGAGAGACATGTTCACACTGACTAAACCCGGTAGGACTTTCCTGAGCCCTGGCATCACAAAACGGATGCCTCTGCCACAGACACGGGTCTGGCCTCCTGCTGCTGGCCGAAACTCTGGCAGGGGAGGCCTGGACAATATGTTACCCAGACAGGCAGATGTGTATTGGGGCTGGGCGGGAGCACTCTCTGGTGCTTTGAAGTCCTGCACTGGGGGCACACAAGGTGTCCCTGTGCATAGCCCAGTTCAAACCGGTTGCAGGGGCACTCAGCCCCTGCTCTGGTGTGAAACCCCCCCCCCACCCCAGGCCCACCCATAGGTGGGGCCTTTGAGTTAGTCCATCCCCTACACTTAGTATAAGTATTGGAATCCAGTCCCTAGGACTTTAGATTACCCTGGACGAACCTCTGAAACATATATCCTGGACCTTCGACTTTCGATCAAGACTAGAAGACGGAAGAAATCTCCCTTGGGGTCAAAGAGTGCTTGGCAGGCACCAAAGAAGCAACTGACCGGTCTGCATTACTGAAGCTCCCGTCGGACGCCGAAGTCTCTGCATCCCCAGAGGTGGATTTCCAGACTTTCCCGAGGCTACCCTGAGTCCACAGCAAAGCTGAAGCCCGTGGCTATCGTGGGTAATGTGGAACCGTGACCCCTAGACACCGTAAACTTTTGCAACACCACCACCTTCCTGGTCATCCTCGAAGTTGTGCTTTGGGCTCTGAGTAGCCCCAGCCTTGAGCACCTCCTGCATCGAATATCGTTGGCCTCCACTCCACGAGTGACCCGTGGGCCCGCTCCAAGTGCGACCACTTGAGGCTCCTTTGGGATTACTAGCCCATTGGCTAGCAGGTCCCCACGAAGGCAACTCCACTTCTAACTGTGCTTTTCTGGTTGCTCCAGACTTGCTATTACTTACCTTCACTGGGTGAGTCCATCAGACCTTGCTGGTCTGCACCACAGTCCTTTTTCTGATTTTCTGAGACTTGCCGTTGCCAAGGCTTGTTGGGTCCTTTCTGGTCGCCGATACTGCAGCACTCAACAAACTTTGTGGGACAGCTTGAATCCGGCTCATGGACTTTGTCGACACATCCTGGACCTCGTGGCTGAAGAGTCAAGACACCCGTCAACTCACCTGAAGCACCCGACATCTGTGGGCATTGGTCCATCCTGCCCTAGGTCACTGGCCAGTGACCCAGACTCTGTCCCCTCTGCTTTCAGGTTCCTTACATCTAGATCCAGGCTTGGATCTCTCCGGACACTTCTCCTCTTCACGACAGCAGCAGTTCTTTGCAGACTTCCATTGGAATCGACGACGCGACCCGACACCAATAGACACCTATGCACCTGGCTTCCCTGGGTGAGGTAACTCAAGTACTCTGGTACTGTCGAGGGTGCGGGCCCTAGAACTGTCTAAGTCCAAAATGGTATCATCCTAGTTTGATTAGAAGTGTCCCTAATCTTTAAAATTCCAACTGCGGCATTCCCCATAGAAAGTAATAGGAACCCGCTGTTGTATTTTCCACACTGCATACGGCTCCCGTGGGTCCCCTGCTTTACTACCTTGGGTGGTTCCTTGGGGTCCCAGTGATTCTAGAGGTAATAGGCACCTTGCCTATTTCAGTCATGGTTCTTATACCACTTTTTTAGTATATGGTTTGGTACGCCCCTAGGGCCAAAACGTGTATTTGTGCTTTTACTGATGCTTAAACACTTGTAACTGAAGTACTTCGAACTCAAGTCTCATAAAGAGACTAGAGGGGTGTGTATTATTTTAAATACATATATTTTAAATATATACCTGGTGTGCTTGTCTTTTCATTTGATCATTCAGGAGGTTATAGACTGGTAAAACAAGCTGCTTTACATTCCTTCAAGACTTAGCCTCAAGGCTGCTCTCCATAGCTACCATTAGGATAACTTTCACATAAGATTGTCTTTAACCTATCACCATAAGGGGTTGTTTGGACTGATACAAGGTGCCCACTAGAACTAGTGGACAGCATATATCAGGCTAGATGCCTGGAAGCAGCGGCACCTGAACGACCCAAAAACTTGCTGGGTGTCAGTACTGTTAGATGCCTGGAAGCAGCGCTAGCAGAAGAACCTGAAAACCTGCTGGGTGTCAGAACTACTAGATGCCTGGAAGCAGCGACGCCCGAAGAACCCGAAAACCTGCTGGGCGTCACTACAGCTAGATGCCTGGAAGCAGTGGCACCTGAAGGACCCAAAAACTTTCTGGGTGTCAGTACTGTTAGATGCCTGGAAGCAGCGATAGCCAAAGAACCCGAAAGCCTGCTGGGTGTCAGTACTGCCAGATTCCTGGAAGCAGCGACACCCAGAGACCTGAAACCATGCTGGGTGTCAGTACTGCTAGATGCCTGGAAGCAGCGGCACCTGAAGGACCAAAAACTTGCTGGGTGTCAGTACTGTTAGATGCCTGGAAGCAGCACCAGCAGAAGAACCTAAAAACCTGCTGGGTGTCAGAACTGCTAGATGCCTGGAAGCAGCGACGCCCGAAGAACCTGAAAACCTGCTGGGTGTCAGAAGTGTTACATGCCTGGAAGCAGGGACTCCAGAAGAACCCAAAAAAACAGCTGGGTGTCAGTACCTTTAGATGCCTGGAAGCAGCAACAGCCGAAGAGCCCGAAAACCTGCTGGGTAGCAGTACTGCTAGATGCCTGAAAGCAGCGACACCCAAAGACCTGGAAACATGCTGGGTGTCAGTACTGCTAGATGCCTGGAAGCAGCGACACCCAAAGAACCAGAAAACCTGCTGGGTGTCAGTACTGCTAGATGCCCGGAAGCAGCGGCACCCGAAGGACCCAAAAACCGGCTGGGTGTCAGTACTGTTAGATGCCTGGAAGCAGGGACACCCAAAGAACCTGAAAACCTGCTGGGTGTCAGAACTGCTAGATGCCTGGAAGCAGCGACACCCGAAGAACCCGAAAACCTGCTGGATGTCAGAAATGTTAAATGCCTGGAAGCAGGGACTCAAGAACTGGGTGTCAGTACCTTTAGATGCCTGAAAGCAGCAACAGCCGAAGATCCCGAAAACCTGCTGGGTATCAGTACTGCTAGATGCCTGAAGCAGCGACACCCAAAGACCTGGAAACATGCTGGGTGTCAGTACTGCTAGATGCCTGGAAGCAGCGAAACCCAAAGAACCTGAAAACATGCTGGGTGTCAGTACTGCTAGATGCTTGGAAGCAGCGACACCCAAAGAACCTGAAAACCTGCTGGGTGTCAGTACTGCTAGATGCCTGGAAGCAGTGACACCCTAAGAGCCTGAAAACATGTTGGGTGTCAGTACTGTTAGATGCCTGGAACCAGTGACAGCCAAAGTACCCGAAAACCTGCTGGGTGTCAGTACTGTTTGATGCCTGGAAGCAGCAACAGCCGAAGAACCTGAAAACATGCTGGGTGTCAGAACTGTTAGATGCCTGGATGCAGGGACTCCAGAAGAACCCAAAAAACCTGCTGGGTGTCAGTACCTTTAGATGCCTGAAAGCAGCAACAGCCGCAGAACACAAAAACCTGCTGGGTGTCAGTACTGCTAGATGCCTGGAATCAGCGACACCCGAAGAACATGAAAACCTGCTGGGTGTCAGTACTGCTGTCTCTGAGAGCAGATGCTCAGATTATTTATCGGCAATATTCAGTACTCATAAACTTTATAGTCTTCCTCGTTACAGTGCTAATAGTGAAGTGTAACAGTGACGAGGATGATGGAGAGGAGGTAATGCTTGGGTTACTTACTGGTAATCTTCATTACTCTGAGCAATTGTCTTCATGATAACAGTACTAACAGTGAAGTAAAAGTGTGACAACGTAGACGGGGTAGGTGGTAATGCTTGGATTTCTTACTGGTAATCATCATTACGTTGAGCCATATTCTTCATCATAATTGTCCTCACTGTGAACTATGACAGTGACAAGGAAGACGGGGAGGAGGTAATGCTCAGAGTAGTTACAAGTACTCTTTACTACTCTGAGCCATAATCTTCCTCATCACAGTCCTGATAGTAAAGCATGACAGACGCGAAGGAGGTAATGCCCTGATTACTTACCAGTAAGCTTCATCACTCTGACTCACAGCCTTCCTCTTCACAGTCGTACTACACTATTAGGGAGACAGAAGAGGGGCCGATGCTCAGATTACTTGCCAGTAATCCTTGGGAGGCGTTAGTGGGCCCAGGTGCATTCTTTTCATCTGCTTAGTCCCACCCTTAGCAGGAGCTGGGGCTAGGGTCTGTGAACAAAATAGTGGCTGGTCTAGTGACCTGTGGACTGGAGAGAGCCAGGGCTCTTCAAATCTCTATTCTTGCAGGTCATTTCTTTACTGCAAACATTTGCCCTAAGAGGAGGGCATCTTGGTGGTACACCTGGGAGATTTCTGACATTTTGCAGAGCAGAGACTCTACGCCTACCCCTGGGGTGACAAGATGACTCCATGTCACCGGTAACTACTTTCCATTACTTACTAAACTTTGTTTTTACATATCATTGTTATCAGATGTCTTGGTCCAGTTAAAATTAAATGAACTATGATTACAACCACCATGACGCTCTCATATTTTACATTGAAAAGCAGAAGTGAGATAGTTGAGTCATCTGGTCAATCTTAGTTCATTTGTTGAACACGTTTCTTCCAATCTCTGGGGAGTAAGATCAGGAGGGATTATATAGGATCCTGGCTACAGAATCCCAGGCCCAGATTTACTAAAGTTTTGTGCAGTGCATTTGTATTTACTGTCCAGCACAAAAGGTGTTTTGGACAGGAAAGCTCTCCTTTGCACAAGAATTCCTTTGCACTTCTTTGCATTGCTTTGTGTCAAGGGGGTGTGTTAGACCTGGCACCTTGGCGTGAGTCTCCCTTCCACTTTTTGTTGCTGTGCCTCATATGTTTTGCTGGTATTTGCTTGCCTAATCATTTCAGCCCGCCTCTGCTATGATGTGTATCTGCTGTCTCTTTTCTGTGAGTGACAGGGCTGGGGAATTCCAGGAGACAGGCTGGGGCAGCCCGGTGGTGAATAGAGAGATTTACATCCAGATGGGTGGGAGGAGTAGACCTGGACTCTGAATAGGACTGTGCCTTTCCACCACAATGCTGGCTCCACCCCCTGTGGAGCGTCTGATGTCTCTGCCCTGCACACTGAAAGAAAAGCCAGAGTCATGTCAACAGAGTGCTCCAGAACTGGTTTAAACTATGCACAGGCCTCTCTACCCCAGAGGAGCAAAGGATTTAGGGGTATACGTATTGGGACCCTGCTCCCAAGAAATTAGATCCTGCTTGACAAGAAGAACCTCTGCCTGAGGAGAAGGAACTGGGAAAGCTGTAAGGAGGAGTACTGTCCCTGACCTGGGGGATTGGCCTGCAGTGGTTGCCTTGCTGCTGAAGGAGAGGAGAAAGACTACAAAAGACTTTATTTCAACTTGTCCTTAAAAGATCTCCAAGGGCCTGAGTAGAGCTGGCCTCCTGTTAAGAAGTCCCAGGAACAAAAAGACTTCACCCCCATCTTCCCCCTGATCTCTGATGTGTGAGTTCTGCCTTTCCTAGAGTGCTGGAACCAGTTGTGGGGCCTCTGGAAGTTGTGCCTGCTATTGGGAAGCTGGCCAAGAAGAAAGAAACCAAAGATCTCCACTTTTTCACGCACAGCCGGCTTAGCGAGAAAATTTCAGTCGCACCGCTTGTTAGCGTGCAGAATTTTATCGCTGAGGAAATCGTCGCAGAGCCTGCTGCGGCTGAGCCCGATCAGCACTGGGAAAATCGTCGCCCCGCTCATTAGCGGGCCGAAATTGATCACTACCAGCCACGATCCCCGCTCCGCCTGTTAGCGGGCAGAATTCTATCGCTGCGAACATCTTCGTAGAGCCTGCTGCCGCTGAGCCAGATCAGTGCTGGGAAAATCGTCGCCCCGCCCGTTAGCGGGCCGAATTTGATCGCTGCGGACATCGCCGCACATCCAGCCAAGAACCCCGCTCCACCTGTTAGCGGGAAGAATTCTATCGCTGTGAACTTCATCGCAGAGCCTGCCGCTGCTGTGTGGAATCGTCGCAGAACAGCCAAAATCATCGCACCGCTCATTAGCGTGAGGAATTGGATCGCTGCGAAAATCGTTGCAGACCCAACCAAGATAACCGCTGGTGAAATTGTTGCCCCGCTCGTTAGCGGGCCGAATTTTGTCGCTGTTAGAATCCGGGGTCTCTGGTTGGTGTAGGTATGCACTTGCGACAAGCAGGGACCCTTTCCTCTAAGTCAGGGCGTAGGATTACCTCTTTAAAAATAACCCCAGCTCACCCTCTAGGTAACGTGGCGCGAGCAGTCAGACTAGATTTCCAGAGGGCATTAGGTTAAGCGTTCAAGATATCTCACACAATAATCACCTCCCCACCACACAAAGACACAAGGCTGTATTTATATCTAAAATAAATTCTTTATGTAGAAGATTTCTTCAGGCAGGTTGTCAAAATACAGTTCTCTTGCTTAACTAAGGTTCCAGTTACTCTTGAAGGCTTTCAGGCAGTCCACAGTTCTTAAAATGGCAAATTTGTACTTAAAATAGCTTCTTTAGGGTATCTGTGCGCTTCGTAGCGCCTTGCGTACGCTTCGTACGAGGTTTTGGACGTCACTTGCCGTTTCTCACGCTTCTCGCGTGAGCACGCGTACTCGGGACGTGAACCGTACGGACCGTACCTTTGTTGGTACGCGTCGTACACGTCCGGTACTCCTCTTGCCAAAGCTCACGCTTCCCGCGTGAGCACCGTCAATGTATCTAATGCTGGACGAGCCGTACCTTCGTCGGGACGCCTCGAAAAGCAGATTTCGAACCGTACGAAAGCTCCCACTTCACGCGTTAGTCGCGTAGCGGGTCTACAGCGCTAGTACGGCCCGAACAAAGCAGCGGACGGGTCGTACTTCAGCGAGCTCGCACACAGTACCTTATTTCTTGCCCAAAGATGATCACAGCAGCTTCAGGGGTCCCTGCAGGAGCGTCCCACGTCACATTGTCGTCCCTCTTTGGCAGTGGGCGGCGGTGCCTCGTGGGGTGCTCCAGGACGGTCTCGGCCACACGATCACGGGCAAGAGAAGGAGGGGCAGCTCGGGGGCAATCTCTTTTAGCGCGTCGCGCTGGCAGCTTCGCTCAGGGGGTAAACAGGGTGTCACAGGTCCTTACAATGGTCTCCACTTTCAGGGGTCGCAGAGGCTCGGCGCTTGGAGCCTGGTCAGGTTCTTCTCTACTTTGCGAGCTATGGTTTGGGGGGGGCAGTTGCTTGCTGTGCTCGGGCCATGTAGGCCTTTACTGTGCTCACAGCAGCCCCGGTGGCAGAAGTCGCGGTGCTCAGAGAGAGGGGGACGCACAGGTTCTCTGGGGTCAGCGTTCAAGGATCGTCTCCAGCAGTTTCTCTTCTCCTGTGGGGAAGGTAGCGCCCACTGTTCCTGGGGCGCAGGTCAGGGGGCAAGTTCACAAGCAAGCCCTTGGAGATTGTTTAAAAGCACAAGTTGAATCAAAGTCTTTTCCTTTAGTCTTTTCCTCTCCTTCCAGCAGACAGGCACCCACTGCAGGCCAGTCTCTCAGGCAGAGAGACAGTATCCCTCCTTCAGCTTCTCCAGGTCCTTCTCCTTCAGGCAGAGGTTCGCCTTGGCGCAAACAGGATCTGATTTCTTGGGAGCAGGGCTCCCTCTTTTATAGCAAGTTTCTTTTGTTCTTTGTCGCCAGGGGGCCTGGGCCTGGCTCAGTCCAGTTTTGGAGCACTTTGTTGTGGTGACTCTGCTCTTTCCTTTCAGCAGCAGGGCAGAGACATCAGCCGCTCCACAGGGGGCGGAGCCGGCATTGTGGTGGCAGAGCACAGGTCTATTCAGAGTCAAGGTGTACTCCTCCCACCCATCCTGATGTAATCTCTCTATCCAACACCTGGCAGCCAGCCTGTCTCCTGGAATTCCCCAGCCCTGCTCCTTTACTGTTACTAGGCAGAACACACACACACAGCAGAGGCAGACTGAAATGGCCAGGTCAGTAAATACTAACTTTCTAAAAGTAGTATTTACAAACACAGGATATTAAAATAAACTTTACTAAAAGAAGTATTTTATTATTCTGAGTTCAGGCATACTAAACTTGACTTTCTACCATGCCCTCTGAGTCCACTGGGATTACAGCGTGTAGTAATTCCAGCAGCCCATTCTGGCCTATGGAGAGCAGGTAGCCTTCAATAGTGAAAAACGAAAATGGCTGTAATTCACTATTAGGACATGCCACACACAATAAGGGCATGTCCTACCTTATACCTACAATGCACCCTGCCCTTGGGCCTACCAGAGGGGTGACTAATATGTAGTTAAGTGAAGGTTTGGGGACTGGCAAGTAGGTGCACTTGCGCGATCAGCGCGACAGTACCAGACCGCGTGCAGGTTCTGCAGTGGCAGACCCTAGACACATTTTACTAGGCCGCTTCTGTGGGTGGCACAACCAGTGCTGCAAGCCCACCAGCAGCATTTGTATTTACAAGCCCTGGCACTCCTGGTGCACTTTACTAGGGGCTGATAGTAAACCAAATAAGCCAAACATGGACACCAATCAATGTATACATTTTACCATAGGGAGAGCATATGCACCTTAGCACGGATCAGCAGTGGTAAGGTGCCCAGAGTCATAAAACAGCCAACACCAGGTCAGAAAAAATACAGGAGGAAGGCAAAAAGTTTAGGGATGTCCCTGCAAAAAGGGCCAAGTCCAACAGTCGCATCGTGCCTTAGCCAGGAAATTTCTACCGGATAAGCTACGCCTTGATTTTCAACGCCGGAGTGCCGCTAAGAACTTTTGTCGCATCCCCAGGTACTGTGGGTTAAAACTGACGCTAAGGTGAATGATTTTGTCGCTAACCTAAGAACTCTTTCTGAAATCAGATTCTTGAACTGTGTATGCCCTTTTTGTCGTTATTTGGTCTTGTGCTAAGTCCTTATATAAAAGATCAATATTTTTTATATAAATCTAGTGTGGTATCCATTTGTGGTGCTGTCACTGAGTTACTGTACAAGGTAACAAATGCTTAACCTATAACGCTCTGAGATAAGCCTTGTCTCCTCGCGCCAAGCTACCTAGAGGGTGAGAAGGGGTTATTTTAGGAGTGTACCCCCTTGCCCTGACTAGAGGAGAGTGTCCCGGCTTGTCACAAGTACCTACCTGTCCCAACCAGAGACTCCAAAATCTAACATTGGTGGTCAGCGGTGAGGATCCTGAATTTGCATTTGTGATTCATGTACAGTGATTGGCGAACACCACTTAGTGAGTTCAGATCATAATGCAGCTACATACCTTTTGATTTTTGTTTGCCAAGAAATCTCCATTTTGTTAAAGTCATGCCTGGTTCAGTCAATGGGGAGAGGGCAGCATCTGTAGTCTCTGACATTGAATGAGTAGAATGGGAAGAGGAAAAACTAGAGGACTACACATTAGCCCAGCTGAAGGGCTTCTGCAAAAAGTTTGGAGTTTCCCAGTCTGGGTGCAGAAACAAGTCCCAATTCCACAAGGCGCTGAGGGCCTGGATTGAGTCAAGGTCACCTAAGAATGTGGTGGTAATCGAACCAGCGGAAAGCGTCCATAGCTTTGGCAGAGGCCTGTCGCCAGAAGAGTTGGCAGACAGGAAAGAAACCAGGATGCATGAAATATAGATGGCAAAGCTCAAATTGAATGGGCAACTGGAGCTGGAAAGCAAAAAGCTGGCTCTGGAAGAGAGAAGAATCCAAATGGAGCATGAAATGAAGTTGAGGGAATTGGATCTAATGGCTAAGAGTTTAGAGCTTACTCCCTCTGGTGGCAGCACACCGCCAGTGCAGGTAGAATCAAGAGTGTACATACCAAAGGAGGTGGTGAAATAATTTTTAAAGAATGATGACATAGGGCAGTGGTTCAAGGCCTATGAGGTAGCCATGTCTTCCCACCGGGTCCCTGAGAAAGATTGGGGAGCAGGGTTGTGGGGACGGTCCCTGAGCGAGGGGCGGGACACACTGCTAGATTTACCCTCAGATGTTCATAATTCTTATCCACACATGAAGGATGCTTTGATGACCAGATATGGGTTAACTCCTGAGTTGTATAGGCAAAGGTTCAGGGGTTGCACAAAGATTCCTGGAAGTACGTATGTTGAGTATGTAACTTTTTTCTACAGAGCATTGGATGGTTGGGTGATGATTTTCAAGGACTTCTTGATTTAATTGGATGGGAGCACTTGTCCAGTAACTGTTTTTCTGAGCTACACCAGCACCTGATTGATAGTAGGCTGACTAACCCTAGGAAGCTTTCTGAGGAGGCGGACCGCTGGGTCAGTACCAGGGTCCACAAGGGTCACATGGGAGACTCCGCCAAAGGTGGGCAGGGTCCCCAGCAGAAGAGTGGGGGGGACAGGGGTAAACAGAGGGAGTTCCCAAGAATGCTCCAAAGTAATCCCCAAGGGAACAAAGGGAAAGGTTCTCAGCCTCCCCCACCCCCGAAGCCGACCCGGGCCCCGACAGGTCCCCCTGTTCAAAAGGGGGCCCTCAAGGTGTTACAAGTGTAGTAGCCCGGGTCATTTTGCCTCTGATCCCAGGTGTCCCTTGTTTGGTAAACCAGCACCCACTGGTGCTCCACCCCGGCAAATGGCTAGTGTAGCCTTGGGGGAGGAGAGGGAAGTCCAAGGTGGGTGGGGTTCTGTAGAAATGTCCCTTGTCTCTTTAGGAGACCGTGAGGTGGTCCCTGAAAACCACCTGCCCAATAACTCTAAGAAATATGGTCAGTGGGTGACCATCAATGGCCAAAGGGTGGGGGCTCTTAGAGATACAGGAGCCAGTGTGACAGTTGTCAAGTGTCATCTGGTGCCTCAAGAGCAGGTTGTCCCACATGCATTCTGCCGAGTTGTGAACGTCGACAACACTGAGAGTCATTGTCCAATGGCTCAGGTTCCCTTTGAGTGGGGGGGGGGTCTCTGGTACTCTTTAAGTAGTTGTGAGAACCGGCATGCCTGTTGACTGTTTGTTGGGGATACGATTTGGAGAGCTCACCTTGGGAAAAGGTGGAGAAGAGTGCTCACCTGAGGATGGTGGGCCTGCCTGACTGGGCGTGCATGACCACCCGGTCAATGGCAGCCAGTAGGGGTGCTCAAGAGGTCCTGGAGCCTGAGAGGGAGGCCCAGGGACTGGCCTTAGAGAAAAGAGGCAGGGGGCGCGGGAAACCGCCCCCTGTCATTCCCACGGTCCAGGAGGAAGCAGACCTTGAGGGGGATGCCCTGGAGCCTACAGGGGAACAAATAGCTGAACTGGGGGACCTGCCTGAGCTGACACATTGGCAGCAGAAAGGAGGCCCCTCCAGGGAAGAATTCTGCAGAGGGCAGAAAGAGTGTCCTTCTCTCGCAGGTCTGCAGCAGCAGGCTGCAGACCAGGCCAACGGTGGTCAGTCTGGAACAGATTTCATTTACTGGGAGAATGACCTCCTATATTCAGAGCCTAAGGTTGCTGAGCCTGGGTCAGCCCGTGCGCTGGTGGTACCCCAGAGCTTCAGAGCCTTCCTACTGGGGCTGGCTCACGATGTGCCATTGGCAGGACATTTGGGGCAGGACAAGACCTTTGAAAGGCTTGTCACCCACTTTTATTGGCCTCAAATGCGCAGGAGTTCAGACACTCACTGCAGGACCTGTCAGACTTGCCAGGCAAGTGGAAAGAGTGGGAGGAAGCAGAAGGCTCCTCTCCAGCCATTCCCTGTGGTCAGTACCCCATTCCAGAGAGTGGGGATTGACATTGTGGGGCCCCTGGACCCCAGGACAGCCATGGGCAACAGGTTTATCCTGGTCCTGGTGGACCATGCCACCCGGTACCCGGAAGCCATCCCTCTGAGGACAGTGACGGCCCTCGTGGTGGGATGTGCACTGATGGGAATTTTCTCCATTGTGGGATTCCCTCTAGAGGTGGTGTCTGACCGGGGTACCAATTTCATATCCAAGTATATGAAATCCCTTTGGCAAGAGTGTGGTGTAACCTACAAGTTTACCACACCTTACAAACCCCAAGGTTGGTTGAGAGATTCAACCGTACCCTCAAAGGCATGATAATGGGTCTGGAAGAACCCATGAGGCGTAAGTGGGACGTCCTCTTACCATGCCTTCTCTTTGCTTACCGTGAGGTGCCAAAGAAGTCTCTAGGGTTCAGCCCCTTTGAGCTCCTGTATGGCCACCCAGTGAGAGGACCTCTAAGTCTGGTCAAAGAAGGCTGGGAGCAATCTCCCAGGAAACCTCCCCAGAATGTATATAGCTACATGCTGGCCTTCAGGAACCAGACTAGACGTTTCAGGCAACTTGCTGAGGCAAATCTGGAAGCCAGCCAGGAGGAGATGAATTGGTGGTACGACCAGAATGCCACTCTGGTAGAGCTTCAGCCTGGACAGAAGGTGTGGGTCTTGGCCCTAGTGGAGCCTTGTGCGCTCCAGGATAAGTGGACCGGCCCCTTTGAGGTTGTGGAGCGCAAGAGTCCTGTTACCTATTTGGTGGACTTGCGGTCTCCCAGGAACCCCTTGAGGGTCCTACATGTCAACCGTCTTAAGCCCCACTTGGAGAGGTCTGAAGTGGGCATGCTCTTGGCAACAGATGCTGGAACGGAGGAGGAGACTGAGCCTCTTCCTGACCTCCTGGCAGCCACAGAGCAAGATGGGTCAGTGGATGGAGTTAACCTCTCTCCCACCCTGACCCCTGAGCAACAGAATGACTGCCACCAGTTGCTAGGACAGTTTTCTGATCTGTTCTCCCTGGTTCCTAGTATCACAGATTGGTGCGTTCATGATGTGGATACAGGAGACAGTTTACCTGTGAGGCACAAGGCTTACAGAGTAACTGACAGGGTCAAGGCTTGCATCAAAGAGGAGGTCTCAAAGATGCTTGCACTTGGGGTGGTTGAGTCCTCCAGCAGTCCTTGGGCTAGCCCTGTGGTCTTGGTCCCAAAGTCTGCAGCGCCGGGTGCCGCACCCGAACTCCGGTTCTGTGTGGACTACAGAGGACTCAATTCAGTCACGAAGACTGACGCACACCTCATCCCCAGAGCTGATGAGCTCATTGATCAGTTAGGGGCTGCTCGGTACCTCAGCACGTTTGACTTGACGACTGGGTACTGGCAGATCGCCTTGACTGATGGGGCCAAAGAGAGGTCAGCATTCTCCACACCAGATTGGCATTTCCAGTTCCGGGTTATGCCATTTGGGATGAAGAATGCCCCTGCCACCTTTCAGAGGTTGGTCAACCAGGTGTTGGTTGGGCTGGATGAGTTCAGTGCCGCCTACCTGGATGACATCGCAGTGTTGAGTGTCACTTGGGAAGAACATCTGTGCCACCTCTGGGAAGTGTTGTTGGCACTGCGAAAGGCAGGCCTCCCGATCAAGGCAAGCAAATGCTAGATCGGGCAGGGTTCGGTGGTGTACTTGGGACACCAAGTTGGGAGCGGCCAGGTGGCGCCCCTTCAACCCAAGACTGAAACCATCCTGGCTTGGGAACCCCCCAAAACCCAGACAGAGGTGAGAGCCTTTTTAGGACTCACAGGGTACTACAGGAGGTTTGTCAAGGGGTATGGCAACATTGTTGCACCCTTGACAGAGATGACTTCCAAGAAGCAGCCCAGGAAAGTGATTTGGACTGACACCTGTCAGAAAGCTTTTGAGGCCCTGAAAACTGCCATGTGCACGGCTCCCGTGCTCCTGGCACCCAACTTCTCCAACGAGTTCATTGTACAAACAGACGCTTCAGAGCATAGTGTAGGGGCTGTTCTCTCACAGATTACTGAGGAGGGCTGGGACCAACCTGTATCCTTCATCAGTAGGAGGTTACTTCCACGGGAACAGAGGTGGAGTGCAATTGAGCATGAGGCATTTGCTGTGGTCTGGGCACTGAAGAAGCTAAGACCCTACCTGTTTGGGACTCACTTCCGGGTTCAGACAGACCACAGGCCCCTCAGATGGTTGATGCATATGAGGGGTGAGAATCCAAAGCTGTTGAGGTGGTCTATTTCGCTACAGGGTATGGATTTCACGGTGGAACATCGCCCTGGTACAGATCACGCCAATGCTGACGGTCTGTCTAGATTTTTCTGCCTTAGTGATGAGGAACTCCCTGGGGTAGGGTAGTTCTCCCCACATTTCAGCTGGTGAGGACACGTGTTAAACCTGGCACCTTGGCGTGAGTCTCCCTTCCACTTTTTGTTGCTGTGCCTCATATGTTTTGCTGGTATTTGCTTGCCTAACCATTTCAGCCCGCCTCTACTATGATGTGTATCTGCTGTCTGGTTTCTGTGAGTGACAGGGATGGGGAATTCGAGGAGACAGGCTGGGGCAGCCCCGTGGTGAATAGAGAGATTTACATCCAGATGGGTGGGAGGAGTGCACCTGGACTCTGAATAGGACTGTGCCTTTCCACCACAAAGCTGGCTCCACCCCTCTCTGCCCTGCACACTGAAAGAAAAGCCAGAGTCATGTCAACAGAGTGCTCAAGAACTGGTTTAAACTAGGCACAGACCTCTCTACCCCAGAGGAGCAAAGGATTTAGGGGCATAAGTATTGGGACCCTGCTCCCAAGAAATTAGATCCTGCTTGACAAGAAGAACCTCTGCCTAAGGAGAAGGAACTGGGAAAGCTGTAAGGAGGAGTACTGTCCCTGACCTGGGGAATTGGCCTGCAGTGGTTGCCTTGCTGCTGAAGGAGAGGAGAAAGACTACAAAAGACTTTATTTCAACTTGTGCTTAAAAGATCTTGAAGGGCCTGAGTAGAGCTGGCCTCCTGTTCAGAAGTCCCAGGAACAAAGGGACTTCACCCCCAGCTTCCCCCTGAACTCTGCTGTGTGAGTTCTGCCCTTCCTAGAGTGCTGGAACCAGTTGTGGGGCCTCTGGAAGTTGTGCCTGCTGTTGGGAAGCTGGCCAAGAAGAAAGAAACCAAAGATCTCCACTTTTTCACGCACAGCCGGCTTAGCGAGTAAATTTAAGTTGCACCGCTCGTTAGCGTGCAGAATTTTATCGCTGAGGAAATCGTCGCAGAGCCTGTTGCCGCTGAGCCCGATTAGCGCTGGGAAAATCGTCGCCCCGCTCGTTTGTGGGCCAAAATTGATCGCTACCAGCCCCGATCCCCACTCCGCCTGTTAGCGGGCAGAATTCTATCGCTGCGAACATCGTCGCAGAGCCTGCTGCCGCTGAACCAGATCAGCGCTGGGAAAATCGTCGCCCCTCTCGTTAGCAGGCCGAATTTGATCGCTGCGGACATCACCGCACATCCAGCCAAGATCCCCGCTCCGCCTGTTAGCGGGAAGAATTCTATCACTGCGAACTTCGTCGCAGAGCCTGCCACTGCTATATGGAATCGTCGCAGAACAGCCAAAATCATTGCACCTCTCGTTAGCGTGAGGAATTGGATCGCTGCGAAAATCGTCGCAGACCCAACCAAGATAACCGCTGTTGAAATTGTCGCCCCGCTCGTTAGTGGGCCGAATTTTGTCGCATCGTGCCTTAGCGAGGAAATTTCTACCAGATAAGCTACGCCTTGATTTTCAACGCCGGAGTGCCGCTAAGAACTTTTGTCGCATCCCCAGGTACTGTGGGTTAAAACTGACGCTAAGGTGAATGATTTTGTCACTAACCTAAGAACTCTTTCTGAAATCATATTTTTGAACTGTGTATGTCCTTTTTGTCGTTATTTGGTCTTGTGCTAAGTCCTTATATAAAAGATCACTATTTTTGATATAAATCTACTGTGGTGTCCATTTGTGGTGTTGTCACTGAGTTACTGTATATGGTCACATATGCTTAACCTATAACGCTCTGAGATAAGCCTTGTCTGCTCCTGCCAAGCTACCTAGAGGGTGAGCAGGGGTTATTTTAGGAGTGTACCCCTTTGCCCTGACTAGAGGAGAGGGTCCCTGCTTGTCACAAGTACCTACTTGTGCCAACCAGAGACTCCCAAATCTAACAGGGTGTTAATTGGGCGTATCAGCAGAAACAGCCTTTCATACAAAGTCCAGTCTACTAAACTAGCCAGACTCGCATCAAAAACGTATGCCTACAGGTGCAAGCAAGGGTAAATGTGTACATTTCTCAGGACCCTTACACATTGAATGTGTGGAAATGCACAAAAACATCAAATGTGTGGGATCCTTTCATGTTTGTCTAGATATAGGAATTGTGCGGGTAAAGTATGCCTCCAGTACAAATTCTATACTAGACTGTACACTCACCTCTGCACCATGGTGCGAGGCTGTGCCTGGTGCATTCACTACAGTGCAAGGATTTGCCTGGTGCATGGACCATTGTGCGTGGACGTGGCTGGTGCATACATCACGGTGTAAGGCTGTACATGGTGCATGCACTATGGTGCAAGACTCCCCTTGGTACATGCAGCACAGTGCAATGCTGTACATGGTTCATACACAATAGTGCAAGGCTGTGCCTGGTGCATTCACCACGGTACAATGCTGTGTCTTTTGTATGGACCATGGCGCAAGGCTGTACATTGCCCATTTCCCATGGTGTAAGGTTGTGCCTGGTGCATATACCAGGGTGTAAGGCTGTACATGGTGCATGCACTACAGTGCGAGGCTGTGCCTGTTGCATGCACCATGGTGTGAGGCTGTGCCTGGTGCTTGTACCATGGTGTGAGCTGTGCCTGGTGCATACACCACGGTGAGAGACTGTCCATGGTGTATACACCATGGTGCAAGGCAGTGCCTGGTGCATGGACCATGGTGTGAGGATGTGCCTGGTGCAGACATCACGATGTAAGGTTGTACATGGTGCATGCACTACAGTGTGAGGCTGTGCCCATTGCATACACCATGGTGCGAGGCTGTGCCTGGTGCTTGTACCATGGTGTGAGCTGTGCCAGGTGCATACACCATGGTGCGAGGC